>NC_030987.1:1514038-1522998 GCF_000149955.1 Fusarium oxysporum f. sp. lycopersici 4287
AAATGCTCCCATCATAAATCACAGACTAAGAAGCATATAGTGGCTCTTCCTTGGTGCCAACGTCAACCATTTGCCCAAGGCCCTCAAAGCTGCACCCATCTCTCATGCCGTCTTCTTTGGCTCCATTGTCGGCATCGAGGGCACGCTGTTTCTCTACTATGCCCAGTGGAACCTCTTCAAGACCTTGCCTATCGTTATTGTCCTTGGCGTAGTGTCGCTTCTGAGTGGAACCAAGGCTCTGAGCGAGGTCCAGAGCCGACGTCTCGCTGGAGAGAGGTAATATGGTTGCAATGTTAAAAAGTAACTGCTTGGCATGATAGAAGGGCTGAAGCTCGAAACCAATCATCGCAAGTCGATGTTGGTAGAAAGCCAGGGGAAGATAGATCTCTTACTAAAAGAACAGCTATTGCCCGGATGCGGGTATCGCCATGTTTACAATGGATGTTCCATGATGGGAATTTCTGTAACACCAAAAGTCTATCAATCAAGAGGTTTTAGGACGGGTAACTTTGCCCAAGAGTTGAAATGATGCCAAGTTCTAGGCATGCAAAATGGATGTACATTATGATAGACACTGGAAATGGAGTCGGATTTGGTGACTTTTCAATAATTGCTACCCTCCAACAAGCGAATCCGTGCCATGATTTGTGATTCCTGGACTGAGACATGCACCTTGAACGCTTCATCCGTGTAACTGACAGTCAAGAATTTCAGTGCTTATTATTCCACTGCCTGTCCTGCTTGTTCTCTTACAACGTTCCATGCTTATAGCAATATTCAGTATCATCGCTTACTCATATGCTCGAAAACAACTGCCACTCACCACCCTTATTCCTCCTTCGGCTTGGTCCACATACTCAGCTGTTCCTCCAAGACGCTGTTGAACCATTGTGTCTTCTCTATGATGGGTGCGTGTCCCATATCGTCCACAATGTGTACAGAGCCTGGTTTCAACACTTTAATGAGCCGTTCGCCATTTGGAAAGCTGATCATGTTGTCACGCTTTCCATGCATAATCATGATGCGCTCAGAGCCGACACCGTCTGCTATTTCCCGTAGCTGGTCATCCGTCTTGTTGTGCAAAGCTGCCGCCGCAAGTTGACACATGAGCATTTTGGTGGTGTACAGCTCGGGATTTGTTTTCTTGGTGAGCTCGTGAGCCTGGAAACGCTGAAAGTTGGTCTCGAAGAGGCGGTACGTTGGACCACCCTCTGGCGGTGGTGGACTGCATCGTGCGGTGACGCCTGGCTCGGGTAGTATATCATCATCTGGTGCGACGAGCCACTCGGGTGTGAAGAGCCGGAGAGCGGTGTCGACAATACTGCGCTCCATGGACTTGGGGATGATCATACCCATGGTGTCTGAGACAGTTTCCCACAGTCCCTTCGTGTTTTGGACTTTGCCTGATGTGCAGATGAGGGAGAGCGACTGCAGACGCTTGGGAATACGAATAGCAACTTCTTGTGCAATCATGCCACCCATGGAGATACCAACGAGGTTGATATCTCGTTCAGCCTTCCAGCCAACATGGTCGATGACCTCGATGGCATCGAGTGCCATGCCACTGGTAGAATAGACACCCACGGGTTTGTCGCTGCCGCCCATACCACGATTATCGATAATGAGAACCGAGTACTTGTCGGCTCGATCATGACCGAAGTACTTTGTTTGACGCTGCCATGATGTTTTGACCCCTGCCAATCCCATAATGAGCTACACACGGTCAGTCAACCTCCCTTCTCAGAATATGACCAAATCTGAAGCAAACACGATACAGACAGTACGAAAGAGTAACACGCGGACGGAGAGATTAAGGGAATTTTAACGGAAGAAACGTACCACAAGCTTGACGGGTCCTTGACCATGAATCTCCCATGCAATGCCAACTGGACCACCGCGACCCTCAGCGACAGAGACCTTGCCGTGAGAGTGAGGTTCTAGGGTCCAGAGTGTGCCTGGGTAGGCTGGGTGCTTGAGCGTCTCCTCAGCAGAGGGAAACGTGCGTTGTCTGCGAGGACGTATCGCGTGTAAGTGAGCCTTGAATCCACACATGAGGAGCGAATGAAAAGAAGCGAGCGAAAAGAAAGATTGGAAAGATACCGAACAAAAAGACCGGAACGACTATGATGGAACGGGTTTGTTGGTCGAGGACTCACAAGTCAGACGCCATAATCGATATTTGGCGTTTGTTTGCTCTTATAATAAACTTGGCCCGGGCTCTTCTTGCGCAAACACGTTTGTGCACCTTCCGAGTCTCAAGGGAAAGTCTTGTGCTGTTGTTTTATGGTGTAGTATCTCAAGTTGCAGTTGTCAAAAAGACTCCGTACGTCACCCACGGACTACGCGAGTAAGAATGGGTAGTGAGTAGGTACCTTACGGAAGAAAGATACAGATCTGAGCGAATGAAGGATAAATGACATATAAAAAAAGCAAAGAGTTGTCCCTGTTGTAGGAGACTACCTTAGGCTGTGAATTGTGGAGAGGTAGAGGTAGTATTCGGAATATCTTGTCACAACTCAACTTGCAAGTTTGCTACTTTGCCAGGGTGAGAGAGAGTGAGTGAAGTGACTGAAGGCGACATGGATCGCTGCATCATGCCTCGGCGCTACATACCCACCTACAGTGCTTGATCGCCATGGGACTAGGCACGCCACGTGCAGAATCCGAACATGATATGGCATCTTTACATTCCAGTCTCGATAAAAGTGAGAACGAGGTAGCAAATCCTCCGAATTATAGACTAGACCATGGGTAACTTAGCTATAGTCGCGGAGTTTAATACGCCCGTGAGCCACCATTCAGCTATCGCCAATTGACTAAACAACTCCAACAGGCAATGAATCTCAGACAGCAAATTCATAATTGGATATACGCCAAACCAAGACTTGTACTCTTTTCAAGCAATTTCTCAATATCTTTTTATTGCTTCTTATTTTTGTTTCTTTCCAGATTGAACTCCTTTCTGGTGTCCCACGATCAGACCTGGTCGTTCAGTCATTGTCCACTTATATTTGCGTAGTAAATCCACAACTCTTCAACATCCACCTCAAGGCATCACAAGTCCGATACCACTCAGGTTCTCTTCGTCAAGCTGGTTCTTACGATCGACACCACCAGCAATTGGGTTAACACGGTAGTTGAACAGGTAATAATGAAGTTGACCATCACCGGCTCCGAATTTCTGCTGCTCCAGGAAGAGCGCATTGTCCATCAGCGTCAATGCGTTGAACACATCGAACTTGTGGCGCTTGGAGATAATGAGGGCGTCGTGAACAAGTTCGTTAAGGCGCTTCTTGAGAGCAGCTTTGTCGAACTTGTCCTGCAGCGCGACATCTGTACCGTAGTAAAACATGTAAGCAACCTTGATAACGTTGTGCTTAGCGTTTCCGATAGCAGTCGACTCGATGCAGAAGAAAGAGAAGAAGTCAGTGATCTTCTTGTTTTCGTCCTTGTAATTGATTAGTGCCCATTCTCCGAGCTTTTGTTCACACAATGACTTACCTCAACAACGTATGTCCACACAACCTGCTGCTCGTTAGGTCCAACCTTGGGGACAAACCAGTGGTGAGCTTCCTCGCGACTGAACTCTGGCGTCATATCGAAGCGCGCATTGTATCGCTTATACAAATCCATGACAGCATCAAGGTCCTTCTCTTCCAGTGGTCGCAGACCCTTGGTGCTAGTATCGTCTGGTAGCGCATACTTCCGAACTTGATACTGAGGTTTGCTGTTTGCGGGAAGAGGGCTGAAACCGCACTCGTAAAGCTTTTGCCAATTAATAGCGCGATGGAAGTATCTGCATGTGCTGACGGGTTTGGGAAGGACGACACCGGCGGTGTAGAGTCCTTGCCAGATCTCGTTGAGGTTGCTGCGTCTGGTAATCTCCTTAATGAGTACTGGCGTGAGACGCTTGCCTCGGAGCTTCTTGTGGATGGCGAGGAAATTGACCTCAGAGCAGGTGACAACGTTCTCGCGGACACGCAGGTGAACGGGGATAGCTGAGATAAAAGCTACGAGAAGACGGGATTGAGTTGCGCGGACACCAACGTGGTATTCCTTCTTCCAGCCAGGAGGCATCATGGCCCTGTGCGTGTTAGCGGGAACTAGTTTGGAAAAGCTAATTCATTAACTAGCCTAGCAATTTGACAACTTACCATCGAAGAATAGAGGGAGAATAGTTGAAGCGGAACATAGCCTCATCGTCCTCGACGTAGTGCTTGTTCAGCAGCTCGTAAACCTCCTTGATCTCGTCCTCCTTGGTCAAATCCATTGTAACCCATTCAAAGCCGGGAATCAGAGGGGCGGGCTCCTTGTCAACCTCCTCGACCTTCTGAATGCGCAGAGGACCCTCCTTTAAAGTCGCATCCTCTCCAAACTTGGGCACAGGCTGCGTCTGCCAGAACTTATACGATCCCATATCTTTGGCGTTCTTTCCGCCAGCGGCAAGACCAGTCATGATATCTTGTAGTGACATTTTCTTAAGCATGTCGGCAGCCTGGGAGCCGGAAGGATCATCGCTCTTGGTGGCCTTATTCACCTCTTGGGAGAGGGCCGGGTTGAGGGCGAGGAACTCCTTGATCTGCTGAGGAGTGAGGCCATCGAGGGCCTTGTGGAAATCGGAATCGGTCGGGGCGGACTTTGAGCCGGTCAGGGCCTCCTTGACCTTTGATCGCTTCGACTTCTTCTTCTTTTTCTTCTTCTTGTCGCCGGAACCCTCAGCAGCGTGCTGCTCCTCATGCTCCTCCTCGGATCCAGATTCGGCATCGTTGTCGTCGGCTTCAGCCTCGGCGTCGGCGTGAGCGATGGCCTTGCCCTTGAGCTCGGCATTCGTCTCGTCGACGACGGGCTCAACTGGCTTGGACTCCTCGGACATGATTCGAGATAGACCTTTTGGTGTAGGTGTCGTCGATGCTAACTAGTTAATGTTACGTGGGGTGGGGGGGTTAATCGAAAGGAGCTCTTTGGTGGGGTAATTTCACGGTAGCATGTGTCTGCCCTCCACTGCTAACGCTAGGTGGGGCTAAACGGCTATAAGAACAACCACGGGAGGTGCCTCGAGTTGCAAACTTGATATTTGCCCCGTGGCGTCGTGGTTGGTTTTTCTCGTATATCAATACTAATTCGGTGGAGTCACACGAGTGAACGAGCTATGGATACGGAGAGTCTGATCAGTAGTCAGATTGACAACGTGCTTTGGAGTGCGATAGATGAATGAAGAGTGCCTCTTAGGTAGGTTGACCTAGCTGATGAGAGCTATCTAGCTGGTATTTATACTGCTTTACTAAGGTAGTAGTTGCGTCATTAAGGTAGATAAACCGTATCTGATATTGGATACTTTTATATCGACTGGCTGCCTATAGGGGATTTATTGTTTAGCTTAAGTACTGATAGAATAGCTAAAAAGCTGAATGACTTCTTATAAGCTTGAAAGAAAGGGGAAATAACGATACGGAGAACTGCAGTATTGACACCGCGAAGGCGGTAACTTTGATGAGTGGCCAGTTCAATCAATATCTGACGGGGAGTTGTCTCAATTGACGAGAAAATAGAGAATGCCTGGATTAGCAACCGCCTCTCTTCAACACAAGGCAGAGGTGCCCACCGAGTGGACGAGGAAGTCAGTGACGAGGAGCCCTATGATGGTTGTTTCTAGTATTGAATCCCTTAGAGAATCCAGTGCTGGGAAGTATCGCCTATAAGACTATTCATTATTGGCTTTACGAATTCACCTATCCTTCTTTGAAGTCCAAACTCTAGACGCCGATATGAGCATACTCAGATGTTGACTACCCATAGGTAGCCAAGAGAAGTGGTATACACTCCTAGGATTACATGACACTGGAAACATGGAAACCTCGAAGTTGGGTTCCACAAAATAATAAAGTAAAGTCTATGTCGCTTGTCGGATCTGCGCAAAGTAGTTACTGAGACATCGTGTATGAGTTGGTTCATTACAACTCAATGGGCCAGATATGAGGATGCTGCTTATTAGACGCCAAGCAACTACCATGATACGATGTGTCCTTCCAGTCTACTCATCGCTGTAGGTCGTTCCATGAAGATCAAATGCCCTCATGATGGCCAGCGCAACAGGCGCATAGCCCATGATATCGTTGTGGCCTAAATCTCTGATCAATATTCAATCTCAACAAGAATGAACAAATATTCACTTACCACCGTATGGGAAAAGCTCTTGGCGGATAATCATGTTGGGTTCAGCAGTCCAAGTGGTCACAAATGCATCCTTGCCCTTACGGATGGTGCGCTCTTCTTTCCAAGCCTCGAAGTCCTTGTCATCCATAATTCCAAGAGTCTCTTGGGCAGCGGCTCTGAACAACTTGTTGTCTTCCGTCCAAGGAATGTCTTTATCATTCTTTGCATGAATCAAATTGAGCCTGAGTCTCGTCTTCGTATGGCGGACTACGTTGGCGAGCCGTCTATCTGAATGCCACTTGTCGACAACGAAACGGTGGATAAAGCGCACGAGAGAAGGCCACATGCGGAAGGGAGCAAGTACAGGGAAGATACCCACGATGCGATAACCCAACAGGAGATTTGCGAGATCGCTGAAGCCAGCGACTATGGTAATACCCGCAAATTCGATGCCCTGAAGAGCATACTTTTCAGCAACGGCACTGACTACAGCAGTACCTAAACTCTGCCCGAGCAGGACGATGCGACTTGGTGGAATCTCTGCCACGTTGGTAGCCCAGTCAACGAGTGTTGCAGCATCTTGAATTACTCCAGTCTCTGAAGGTGTGCCCGTAGAATGACCAAATCCTCGGTAGTCGATGGCGATAACATGATATGAGGAAGTATCAGTTAGAGAATGATAGCTGAGAGGTCGAATAGCTTGCGCGACATGACCAGCATTCTGTGATGTCAGTTGATATCGGTTAGAATATGGCGGTCACCACTTACACCGTGAACTGAGATATGTGTAAGTATCAATAGGACGAGAACTCCAGATTCAACTTACAATATAGCACTAAGCGAGATTCTGGATCCTCCTTTAGTAGACGAAATGATTCGGTCTTGGTGAAGTCTGCCGAGAAACCCGGCTCTTGGGATTCGATCTTGGCCTCATTCTGTAGGTATAGAGGGAGTGGAAGGATATGCCAAGCATAAATTGATTCACCGTCAGGGGTCTTTAGCGAGAACGGAGTTACTTGATTCCCTATGCGAGCATTATATGAGTGTTATGAATTCAAAATCTCAGAGTATGGACATACGAGCGAAACCCCATCGTTCTGGTTGGTTGACATTACTCCATAATAATGTATTGAACTTGTGTGCATATAGAAACCTGATTAGAGAGTCAAAAACGATTAAATCCACAATGATACATGACCCAAACATACTGTCTCTGGAAGAACGGTGTCATTCCCAGTCCCAGGAAAACGCAATATAGGCCCAGTGGCGCTGCGACGGCTATAACCACAGCCTTGACGGCGGGATGAAGATAAGACATGATTTTCTGTTGATGGATCCAATAACAAATCGGAGTAAAAGAGATCTATGAGGGATTCTGAAAATGAAACGCTACCTTGGCCGAGGCGAATAATACGCTCACCTGCTAAGTACAAGGCAGAGCCCATGAAGGCCTGAGGTCGAACCAGACGCTGCTTTGTCCGCGCTAAGCACCAGTGATCATCAACGGGACTTCTCACGCGGGGAAGACTACGCCTGCATTCATGTACCTGAGGCGCGTCTGATGCGGCTGTGGCCCCACCTATTCTGCTGGGAAGAAAGAGCCGCGAAATGACCACACCTCACCTTACCTCAGGCTAATTGATATACGTTGGTAATTTGGTGACTGCTAAAGTAAGATGTTGATGGGTTTTTGTAAAGGAAGCTTGTGCACTATCACCGACCAATAGGTTGACAGAAGTAATTTCACCAGCCGTCTGCTTTTATCGATAAAACCTAATAGTCGACTCTGACACTCTCACGGCGGCTTCCAAATAGGCCCGGTCCTGTAAGGTCCCTGCTGAGCCCCAGCTTCTTTTTTAAACCTAGGCGCTGGAGTGCTAAATTCAGAGCATGACTTTGGCCCCTTCGCCTTTTCTGTCCAATCAGACCCCTGGATTAACACTCCATGCTCCATCATGAAGGTGTGTTGGACCTGCACCACTGAGCCTCGGATTGCTGTCCGTAGGTGGCTGTTGCTACTGAATGCTACTACCACTTCCTCTTTTCCAATGGGAGCCTTCATTCCCATCTTCCATCTCCCACCTCCATATTCTCTCAATATTCCCTCGTGGCCCAACCTCACCTTCGCTTCTCCGATTATTTCTTGCTCGCGAAAACGATCGATTACTCAGCCTTACACGTTCATTTTGCTCCAAGACGCGCCTTGCATGGCCCTTATATAATGATTGGCTCCAGTCTCGCAGTGTAATTCCCTTGCGCTCTCTGTAGTTTGTCTACTGTGTGAGCTAGTTCATGGAGCGAAAGCGCAAACTGCCCGCGCGGGCTGCCGCTCGAGGCGAAAATGCTGCTAAAAAGCGCAATGTTACACCTCGAGAGCGTTCTGCGACGCCTGCTGCTCCCCCGCCAGCTCCAGAGCCAGAACCAGCTCCGGAGCCTGAAGAACCTCCCCCGCCGCCGTTGCCCAAATCGATTCAAGCTGGTAAACCTCTTCCAACGGTAGAAGTCGCGCAGCCAGAAGAATTGTCGTCAAAGGAGTATCAGTCAGTTGGTGAAAGGTATGCCATGTGGAATTACCCACGAGATAGAGGTACTGACTGACGCGTCCCTGAAGTGGTGTACTTGCCGAATCGCTCTTCCGATCCCGTCACAAATGGATCAGCGAAGGCTTATTTGCAAAGTATTGGACGAAACCCCATAAGCGCAAGGGCGTTCTCAATGAAGACCCTAAAAACCCGCCCAAGGATACCATGTCAAAGGTGGGCACCGTAACGATCACGATTGAGCCTCATATAATCGAAGCCACGATG
>NC_030987.1:1523950-1597434 GCF_000149955.1 Fusarium oxysporum f. sp. lycopersici 4287
GGACACAAAAGGCACCCCATAATGGACCTCCACCTAACCCACAGGCTCTCAGATCAAAGGGGCCACCACCTGCGCCGAAACCAGACATTACTGCTGTTGTTTTTGACTTTGGAAGCGGTGACCGATATCTTTTCCCCAAATTCAGTATTCTGGAATATCTACCAACTACGACTGGCCAGCAAGTTGTGGCTTCATTTCTAATTGTTCGAAAGGGAAGCACATCTGAATATGGAGGTGACCCAAAGCTAGACTACTACCAGCCTGTCACGATACGTCTTTTCACGCCATCTGGACGCCATCTGGAGAATCTTGCACGAGTGGTCGCTCCCCAAGATGAGGTCAGGCGCTATATGGACGATGTCATGGATCATATGACCCGCGCTGAATATGTTCTCCTGGCTATGAGGCTCCCGAAAGCCAGTTCGGACGGAGAGAAAGACGGCACGGCCTCGGAGGAACCCAGGACAAACGGCTCGACACCAAAGCCTGACTCGGCAATAGAGCCGAAACCCGCCGCGAAGGTTGGCGTTCTTTGGACGTCCAAAGGCAATTCTGAAACTCCACCAGTAGAAGGACGGCTGTCAAAGCCAGCTCGATATGCTGAGCAGGAGGCTGAAGCTAGATACCAGCGCTTGATCAATCAAGTTTCTGCAAAGGACAACGAAGCCTAAGCATGTTTTGAGTTTTGAAAATCTCTTTCACTATGAGTTGCACAAACTGATTCTTAGTTTGGTGCGTTTACAATGGAGTTTGGCATTTTGTTTTGGCGAAGTTAGGAGTGTTGACAGGGACATTATTCGTGGGATGGATAGGCGCTACTTGCATATAAGTTACCTAGATTATGTTGAACTAAAGAAGAGCAGAGATTTGTTGGCGGAATCCAAACCTCTTGAAACTGTCCGGCGAATTATCATTATCGGGATTTGTACTTGCTCACTGGTTATCAAGCACCATCCCGCGCCCCTTATTATCTCTGGGTCAATTACCAAGTTTCTACGTATCATTCATGGTGTATGGATGACCCTTTGGGCCCCACGATAGAGGCGTTGAAGTTCCTACCGGAAGCATATCGAGATTCTAGCATATTCTTTCCACTAGACAGAACGAGGAGACAGGATTTAAGGCTTGAGAGAAGGCGTGAAGTTAATATAGTTGAGTTGCAACTTTTTATGGTGACATGTGGCAATTTGGTTGAGGATCTGTCACGCCTTTTTCTGGGAAGTCGTTCCATTCATGTTGGTTCGAGGAGTGCAATATACTCTCCACCAGCTTGAACGTTAACCTAGGTAGGTAGTAACGAAACTCATGAGCCTGCGGAGAGGCATCACCGTCATGGGTAATTACGTTTTGGCATCGTCATGAACTGTGATTTCATGACATGACGATTGTTGTGAATGCAAGTGCAACGAGTTCGACATCCAAGACTACCAAACGAGTATGTTGCCTCTACTGAGCCTTGTATCCTCTTTTGATTATCTCGATGATGATGATATTCAAGCACGTCCCTTAGAATACAATATCAAAATCACGCAATTGACTTGTAGATGAGGCTGAATTTAGACCTTGATAGTTCCGAGACCAAAAAGGTGCATCCATAGGCAGGCTTCTCACCTGTTGCCTCAGTCAGGAGTATCAAACAGATAGATTGGACCTTACCATAGTCATAGGTCTATCGGTAGGAAGAAAAATGATACTTGGTGTTGTGATTCGCCAGCCAAGCAAATTACGCATACAATCAACCATATAGTGCACTTTACTATTTATCAAACAATGGTTCGGAGAGCTGTGACAGTAGCAGTCATCGATATACCTTGACGAACTTACGCAATAACGAGTAACCGTACGATATGGAACCCCTGCTCGGTTGATATGTTTCAGCGTCCTCAGCCATCCGTGTATGAGCAACAGGAGGCGGCCCTCTCTTGTCTCTAGACGAGTCTCGAGTTACGCCCAGCCATGCTAATGGCTATGATGGCTATGATGCTATCAAAAAGAGGGGGACAGGAAGTTTATCTAGATCACGAGGAATATCTGGTTCCTCTTTGGGTATAAGTAGGGTGCTTCTTTCCCTGTCCTGACCACTTGTTCTATCTTCTGTGCTTGATACATAGCTCGATTGTGACTACCTATATCATCCCTCGTTTACCTTGGCCATCTAATATTTGCCAGAGTGAGCCGGCAATCATGAGATTGACCGACACCATTCTCGTTGCCCTCCTGGCATCGCTGGGCTTGGCCTTAGTCCTCCCCAAGGATGATATCAAGAAGGAGGTTGTAGAACACAAGTACAATGATGCCGACCCCCATGAGAACAACTTTCACGGCTACGAAAAGATCACCAAGATCACTTCACACCGATACTATGGACCCAAGGACCACAAGCATCATCATGAAGAGAAGGAGTATGACGACGACGACGATGATGACGATGACAAGGAAGAACATGTTCACCACTCTCATAAAGTAAAGGAGAAGCACAAAAAATATGGCCATCATCATAAGAGCAAGAAGCATGATGATGATCACAAGAAGCATCACTCCCATGACTTCAAGAAGAAGCAACACGATCATGGTGAAGAAGACGAGGAGGAGGAGGAGGAGGATAAGGAACGTAAACTCATCTTCCACACAGACGAGTTTAAGAAAGCCAAGAAGAAAACCGAGGAGAAATTCCCATTCCTCAAAGATCTTGAGTCGGAGACCCCCAAGTCCTACCACAAGCACAAAGTTGAACAGAAGCATGATAAGGAGGAGAAGAAGGAAGCGAAAAAGAAATACCCTTTCCTCAAAGATGTTGTGTTGGAGACCCCCAAGCGCTACCACAAGCACAAATATGAACAGAAGCATGATAAGGAAGAGAAGAAGGAACAGACCAACTCGAAGGATGGCAAACTGTACAAGTTTATTCATCGAGGTGGAATGGACGTCAAGCGCGATGTCGACATCAACATTCATGCTCCAACCTACGAGATTCATCATGATTCCGACAAGAAGCATGATCATGGCGACGCCAAACTTGTCAAAATCTTTCGTGTAAGCTCGCAAGAGTCGACTCATGAAACGAAGTATCCCAAGTACGAGCATGATGACGAGCAGAAACACAAGAAGCCGACAAAGGAGTACCATTCCCTTCCTAAGTCTCTCTATCAGGACGGGAAATCGAAACATTCTGATGAACTCTACAAGGAAAACCAGACTCAAACTGCTAAGAAAGCCCATTCCCTTCTTAGGCCTCACCGTGAGCATATCAAGTCTAAGCACTATGATAGTCACGACAAGGGTCACTTTGGAAGTGAAAAGAAGTACCCCCAGTCAAGCAAAGGTCACAATCACACTGAAGGGCACTGCCCCAAGCCTGTTGTGGAAGCTACCAAGAGGATTCTCGACCTGATCGACCTTTTTTTCAAAAAGGATAATGGGCACCATGGCTCTCCCAAAAAACCATCCTATCAGTATAAATCATATCCTTCTCATGATTACTATGATAAGGACCACCCTAACCCTCACAATAATCGCTACCCCGATGACAAGAAACCCCATTCGAGGCCATCAAAGGACACTCACCATCATTATAAGCCCAAGAATGGATACAAGAAGTCTAATCAAGCAGAGGATAGGCAAATTGGTGAAGAGAAGAAGAAAGCACTGCAAAAAATCATTGAATCCCTCCTCGACCTTCTTCCTGTCAAGAAGGCAGCCCCTGAAGACCGTTCCAAGAAGTCTAAGCCATCCGAAGACGATCAGGACTCGTACAATGAGTCCGAGAAAGAGCACCACTCTCATGAGAGACCTTCCTACCTATACAAAGAGCATGCCGAGTACAAGCATGATGACAACAAGAAGCATATCAAGCTGAGCGAAGACCGTTCCTCTCACTATGAGCCAGGCTATAAACATCAGGAGTTGGACTCACATCATGACGAAAAGAAGAACGGCTATGATCATGACCATGAGGACTCTGAGAAGGGTCAATACTCGCATGATAAGCCTATTTCTCAGTACAAGAAGAAATTCGACTATAAGCATGATGATGAGAAGAAGCATATCCAACTGAGCAAGGATCACGTCTCGCAGCACAAGCCAACCTATCATTATAGGAAGCCGGATCATCAACATGATGACAAGGACCATGAGCAACCTAAGAGGCCCGAACCTCATCATGACGATCAAGAGGCCGAGCACCATGGGGGCTATAAGAAATCAAAGGACCACTACTCATACGACAAGCCAAGATACCAGTATAAGGAGCATTCTGAGTACAAGCACGACGATGATAGCGAGCGTGGCTCGTTGGATCAAAGAGTGAAGCTGGATCGTAAGCACATCGATCACTACAGAAAGTCTGGACATCATAAGGACCACGAAGATGAAACGAAGGCATACAAGGATCACCAGTCTCGTCGTGAGCCTCACGCCAAGAGATCGAACAAGCTTGTACCCAAGCTCAACACCACTCAAATCCTCAACCTGGAAGCCCTTAAGCCACAGGACCGAAAGCGACTCGCAATGGGCCTGCCCCTTGATGAGCAGACCAGAAAGGAATTCGGCGAGTTCAAGGACTGCACCCCCAAGCTGATTACCAAGCTCAATGCCATGTATGCTACCATCGTCGATGACCCCAAGTACGCACCTTTCATCAAGTACATCAACACAGAACGCAAGTTTTCCGACAGAAAGAGATCTGCTTCTGAGCTCACTCCAGAGATGCTCGCAAAGATCGAGGCTATGGATCCTATGATTCGTGGCATAGCTGCAGACCAACTCGATTTTGACGCGAAACTCAAAAAAGAGTTTGTGAGTGCCGGAAAGCTCTACCCCGGCCTTATCAAGAAGCTTGAGAAGGAGTATGCGCGTATTGTAAAGGACCCCAAATACAAGAAGATCCTTGAGAAGCTCAAGTCTCATGGGAAGCGATCATCCCCGCCCAAGATCCCCAATAGGATACTTAAAAAGATCGAGGCCATGGATCCAGTCCTACGACGCGTAGTGGCAGAGAAACTCGATCTTCCCGCGAAACTCACAGATGAGTTTGTAGATTGCGGAAAGCTCGACCAACATATGATTCACAAGCTCAACTGGGAGTATGCCCGCATTTACAACGATCCAAAATACAAAGAGATCCTTCAAGAGTTCAACACCAAGTCCAAGCGATCTAAGGGTCAGGACGAGAATACCCAGGACGAGCTCAAGCCCCTGACCAAAGATGAGATGAAGGAGGAGGCCAAGTTCAAGGAGGAGGCCAGGGAGGAAGTCTTGGCCAGTGAGCCGAAAAGGCTCACTCCAAATCAGCTAAGTGTGATCGGGCGTATGCCTAAAGTGCATCGCGATGCTGCAGCCAAAAAGCTTGACTTGCCTAAAGATTTGCGAAAATGGTTCGTGAAGAACAAAGTCTATAAGGGTGAAAATCTCGAGCAACTAAACCATGAGTGGATCCGAGTTCAATCAGACCCTCAATATGCAGACATTGTCAAGCAGATCAAGGCGTTGGAATTTAAGGGATTCGGTGAAGATGACCAGTTAGTCAAGGACAAAGCCAAGAAGAAAATTGAGGACGCAGCCAAGAAGAAAGCCAGGGAGAAAGCCGAGGGGATAGACAAGATACGGAAGCGATCTGTACACCAGCTTACCGAGAAGCAACTCGAAAGTCTGCTTAAGCTGGACAAATACGAGCGCCAGGCCCTCGCGAGAAAGCTTGAGCTAGACCAGTCACTCGCTTATGAGTTCGTCAACACATCTAAGCTGAACCCTGTTCTCATCGAGAAATTCAACGAGGCTGTCTCCAAGGATGCTGGTACTCCTCAGCACCAAGAACTCCTCAAGCTTGTTGGCCAGGAATCCCCCAAGCCTAAGGAGGAAGAGCTGAAGCTAGAATCTATCAAGAAGGAGGTACGCCTGGAAATCGCCAAGAGCCTGGAGTTCGACGAATTCACCAGGGAAGAGTTTTTGGAGGCCAAGGAGCTGGATAGCAGACTCTTGGACAAGGTCACGAAGTTTTGGGGGCTCAAGAGGATGAAGACCGCAGAGCAGGGAAAGAAGGACGACCTTAAGCACTCTGAGGTTGTGAACAAACTTCTCGAGTCGGCCCTGGAGAAGGAGCGCCAAGAAGGTGAAGATCCCCAGCGTAAGGACACCGATGATAAGAAGCTCACCGAGGCTGACCAGAAAATGAAGGAGAAGCTTGAAAAGACAAAAGCAAACGGATGGTGCGATGAGTTCGTTAGCGAGCTTGAGGACGCCTGGGGCACTAAGAAGAAGAAGACGGAAGATGAGAGCGGTGTGAAGGAGTAGTCAAGCAGAAGTTGTTCAGATTGAGATACAGAGATCAGTAGTTAGAGGCAAAGGTACTTACTTGATTGGTTTTGTTCGCAGGGTCTGTTTACTGGACCCAAATCAGTATTTACACACCTACCTTGGATAATGAATACATCCGTTTCGAGACCTGATTCAGTTGCATGATTGGCATTGGTATTGGCATTGGCATCGGCATCTTGGTTTCTAGGAATAGCTTCAAATCCCACGATAGAAGTCATAAAAGTCCGGGCCGACGATGCCGCCGATTCACGTGTTAATCAAGTCGATCAAGACGCCGTCATTACCTAAATGCTTAGCACATTGGATTGGATGAGGATGAAGGATGAGCGACAGGACAGGGGAAGGAGCGAATCATTACGTAGGTATGTGTA
Organism: Fusarium oxysporum f. sp. lycopersici 4287; assembly: GCF_000149955.1. Classification (NCBI taxonomy): domain Eukaryota; kingdom Fungi; phylum Ascomycota; class Sordariomycetes; order Hypocreales; family Nectriaceae; genus Fusarium; species Fusarium oxysporum. The sequence goes on from NC_030987.1 coordinate 1,530,634, forward strand.
CGTACCTTCCCTGTCAGCAATTCACCCACCTTACCTTACCTCACCTCACCTTACCTCACTGAGGGCCCGGAATGTCATGAAGTCGTCTAGGCACTCTCAACTTCACCTTTGCATACCATCGTTAATTGTTAGTATCAGAGTGATGCGAACGCAGTGGCCTTTGCAAAATGGGTCAGAATCTTTCGGATGAGCATCCGCAGCGGCGGTCGCATGAAGAGCTAACCCAACAACTTGTGAGCTTCTCCTATCATACGTTACCAGAGCCAATTCTGAATACCGCTAACACGATCTCATAGACGGAGAAGTTTATGAAGAAATGTTTCACCTCTCTTGAATTATACTCACTCAGAGATGTTTTCAAGAGCCTTGCGGATCAACAGGACTCTATCAAATACCTGAAAGAGGACACTATCGCCCGGTACCTGGAAATACCAGACATTCTCGGCACCTCGCCAGTTATTTTCCAAATGGTATCCTATATCGGCGCTTTTCCATTTCTTCGAGATGCACCTGTAGTCTTGGAGTTTCAGCGGATGATTATGGTGGTCGTCATCATGACTGAGCGCTACCGAACCGTATTGGCGCGGGGCTCTTCAGATAGGACCAAACTACTGTTCAAGAGCTTAGCTGTCTTTGATCGTAAAATGTCCGAAGCAGGAGCCCATCCAGACACGTCACATATCGCACCTACCGAGTCCGAAGACGATAAAGAGAAGGTCAGGTCCCGTGTGGCCGGTTTCGCGGTTGATGCAGCTGGCGACGAAGACGAAGACGGTGAGGACGACGACCTCGTATTGACAGCTTTTGAATTGCTTGACATCAAGGATGCCGTGGACCAGGGCCATGCGCCAATATTTCATGGCGCAACGATCCCAACTGACAATTTCCGAAAACTTGTCATGCTGCTTCTCCTTGCCGCTCCGCTTGATCCTCAAGAAAGCCTCTCGATGTATTCAAGCCGGGTTGTTGGGCAAGAACTCGAAGGCCTCCGTAGCGCCGCTGAAAGCATTCTTGCCTCCTTCGTTAATGCCGAAACCTCAACTGGCATCAAGTACAACCACTTCAGAACAATCATACCTGTGATTTGCCCTAATCTCTTTCGTGGATTCAATGGTCTTTTTGAGCGCTTTCTTTTCTCGCAAAATCTAGATTTCTCCAAACATCAAAATGATACCCCAGCTACTACTTCATCTCAAAAAGTAGCACAACCTCTATTGACCGACACCGGCGACATACTAAATCAGAACACATTGTCCCAGATCTCACTTTTCCTTCCTGGAACAGATCTCTTCCGGCGAGTGAGACTCCTTTACTCAGGCAATGATGCCGGCTTCTCCATGGGAAGTTTCCAGACGAAGGTTTTCAACTGGCAAGCTCCAACACTGCTCCTGGTGAGTGGAACACGGCTGGGAGATAAGCCGGAGGGTGGTCAAGAAAGCAGTTTCGCGGCATCCTTGCCTCCGAAGCGGTTCCCTCACGGTAGCAAATCGGATCGGCTCACTTTTGGTGTCTACGTTCGTGAACCCTGGAAACACACCCACCGGGAATGCTTCGGCGATTCAGAAACAACACTATTTCAACTTGAACCAATTCACGATGTCTTCCCGGCATCAACTATTAACAAGGACTATGTCACCTTCACAAAAGCACCAGCGCACCATCCCATGATGTCGTTCGGTTGCTCTCATCCACACCCATCTCAAGCTCACAGAAAGGCCGACATGTTACGCCTAGGCCCTGTATCATTATTACTTGACGACTCGTTCGAGTTTGCAGTCTTCAACCACGATTTTACATCTCGAGGAGGTGCATTTCACTCGAGTGTGGTGAGAAAGCATGATTTCCAGGACCGATTCCAGATTGAGAGTCTCGAAGTTTGGGGCTGTGGCGGTGATAAAGAAGCCCAAGCCCAAGCCGAGAAATGGGCTTGGGAGGAACGAGAAGCTGAAGCTCGCCGCAAGATCAATCTTGGAAATGGCGATATCGAGGCTGACCGGGCGTTACTTGAGATGGCGGGGTTAATTGGAGGAAACCGAAGTGGAGGGTCTATGACATGAAGCAACTCCTAGGAAATTGAGCATTACCAGACAATATATGTTCTTAGGGCCTGGATAGCACATCGGTTTAGCAACTGCCTGTCTTGAAACTTCACAATCTTCAAACTCAACAAACATAAACAATCATTAACATTTGCCTAGCTTGGGAGTAGAGCCACACTGTACTCGAAGGTACCGCCCGTTGTCTATCGTACACAATGTCCTTCTGCCATAAATCGGCATGCGAAACTTTTATACAGACCTCCATCATGACCAATTGCTCCTAATGTACATTCTTTGTTCTCAGTCGTTCCTCTTTGAGATAATTTCGCCGAGATCGCCCAGAGAACTTTTGGGATTCTTCTTCTTCTTTGCGCTCGCGTTGTCCTCGACAGCTTGTGCGGCAGTTTTGTCATCATCCTTCTTCTCTTCTTTGCTGCCTTGTGGCCATAAACCAATGCGGCTTAGAATACCTCCATTACTGGAAGCTTCGTTGCCTTCGGGTTGCAATTCTGCAGTTGCCCTGGCCTCCTCGGCCCGCTGGGCCTGGACCTGCTGTCTCTTTTTCTCGAGTCTCGCACGCATGGCCTTTTCCTCCTCATCTCGGGCCTCGAGCTCACGAATCCACTTTTGTCGCTTCTCTTCAGCATCCTTCTGCTCCTGGAGCTGGCGGAGCTCCTTGCTCTTCTCGCGGTCTTTCTGGTAATACATGCTGCCGGCCAGCATGGCGAATACGGTAAATCCCTGGGCTGCAACTCGGGCTCGGAACATGCGGTTCGCCTGTTTTGAATCGCCACGGCGGAGAGCTCGGTAGGCATTGATAAAGGCGAGAGTGGTCAGGCCCATTCCTATAGCTATTAGAAGCTGTCTCGTGCGGCAAATAGTCCGAGATGTTTTCTATACCGAGGGGGATCAATGGCTCCTCCTTGATCTTGCGGAGGACCTTTTGCATTGGTCTTTCATTCTGAAGTTCCCTGGACTATCGCATGAGCGGGGACTGTACGGTATAGCAAGCTGGAATTGAAGCATACTGGTCGCCGTCAAAGGACGAGGGCATGGGGCCCGGGAGGGAAGGGGGTGCATCAGCCATTGTGTTGTTATAAAGCCTAATCGCTGGTGCAGAAGTGAAGTTGAATTCGTGAGGAAGTGGGCTGAGGATTTACAGAGGTACCCTACCCATGATCGCATCCATATCTGTACAAGCATCATCACTTTTCTCGCTGACGGGTGGGCTCCGCTATTCAAGTACCTACGTACCTTGCCCGACGCCCAAGTCCAAGCACCATCGATCGGCCTTTCCGTGTTTGGCCTAGCCGCTGCTCCACCGAAACTTCACAGCACTGATCGCATTAATGAGCTTATTGGGATGCAATGTACCCGTAGCTTTGTCATCATCAGAAACAGAGAACAGATTTGTTATTCATTCTAGTATTGCCTTACGAACGTACTGTACCTCACTACCGAACAGAAACGACGACAGACGCGAATCCGATCCGATCTATCCCTCGACAGTCACCGTCGATCGACTCTACGACTTTCAACTTCCCCTGACACGCCTAGATTCAGCATCATGCAATATCCATGATATAGCCCACGATGTGGTTGCCGACGCCTTCCGTCGAGAGTATTACCCGGCCGCGACTGGCTGTGGCCGTAGTTTCTGCTGTGGCCGCGCTCTCGGCCGGATACTACGCATATCAGGTCCGGTCGCAAAGTTTCGAGTCTCTGCCTGGTGGTGGTCTACACAGAAGCAACGCAGTACGACGTCAACGCCGGAATCGGAGAAACGAGGATGGCTCAAGTTCCTCATCCGAGGCTCCGGGTGACGAAAACGCCAATATTGATCCAGTTCAGCCCCTTGGCGATGGAGAGACCATAGTTGATGGCGGGGACGAGTGGTGGAACGATCCCAGCGGTTTTCCTTCTAATCAACGAACTGGCCACAACATCGTCACCCTTCTCTTTCGCGTTTCAGAGGACAATGCACGCAGAAATGGATGCGTTCACAGAGGCTGCCAATGCAATTCATGTGGCATGGTTCCCATCCGCGGGGTTCGTTACCGCTGCGCAAACTGTGCCGACTTTGATCTTTGCGAAACTTGCGAAGCCCAGGGAGTTCACATCAAGACTCATATCTTTTACAAAATCCGAATCCCAGCACCGCCGTTTGGTCCGCGACAAATGCAGCAAGTTTGGTATACCGGGGACCCAGACACTTGCCGACGGACTCTGCCCCGCAGTTTGATACCCAAGCTGTCACAAGATACAGGATTCGAACGGCCAGAGTTAGAGGCTTTCTGGGAACAATGGACTTTTATGGCTAACTCGGAATGGAGAGATGACCCCGATGAGCTGTGTGTCGCAATGGATCGGAAGACGTTCGAGCGGTGCCTTGTTCCTACAGGAGGCTCCCGACATGCGGCACCAAACCTTATCCACGATCGAATGTTCTCTTTTTACGACTCTAACAACGATGACTTGATTGGCTTCACAGAATTTCTCCATGGATTATCATACAGAAAGCGAAAGGATAAACTGCGGAAGATATTCTCTGGCTATGATCTGGATGGCGATGGGTATGTTGATCGCAAAGACTTCTTGCGCATGTTCCGCGCGTATTATGTTCTATACAAGCAGATGCACAAAGATATCTTAGACGGCCTTCAGGATCAGCTACTCGCCAGCAGCGAAGCTCAACAGCTCGTCACCAGTCGTCAACCACTGAGCAGTCTGTTCGGACGCGAGGGTCGAGTCCCTCCTGGTGAAGGACAATTCCGGCACGAGGGCAAGACATATCAACGAGATGGCAGTGTGGATATTTCTGAAGGGCATGAGCACGTTGTTGCGCCAGATCGCGGGGATACAGCAGCCCGCGGCGATATTCTAACGAACTTGTTTGCCTGTGAAACTGATCATCGATTCCGGTCCAGAAGACAGTTCATTACCAGAAACGATACAGATAGCAACTGGAGAACAGTTCGCCGTTTGAGTGGGAGTGAGACCGATCGTACTTATTGGGTTACGCTATTGGAACCGGCATCCACCTTGGAGGAGCTTCCAGGCCTCATAATGGAGACTTTGAATCCTGAGATTGAGGAGCCTACAGATGATGAGGATGATGAGGTTGATGGTGACAGACCTGCAGATGGCCTGAACGGGACCCATGATGAGGAAAATGAGACTGGAGGTCCTTCACGAACGGAAAGTGAGATCAGAGCCGAGACCATTGCTAAGGATCGCAGCAGGGCCCCTAGACTGGATAAACGTAAAAGAGACATGGCACGGAATCAGCTACATGAGCGATGGAAGAGGCGGCAGTTTTATCTCGACGAGGAAGAAGGAGGCCTTGCCCCTGATGACTGGGCAGGCAGTGAAGATATTCTGATGGATCTTCGCCAGATGGATGAAGCCTCTAGTGACGACGAAGAAAACGACTCTACGACGACACCGACTAGTTCAAAGGTCAGATTTGCCAACGGAAATCTCACTGATGACGAAGACCATGATAAAACGACATCTCCTAGCAGTGCCTCTGAGCACGCCCCGCGATGGAGAATACCTCACGCCGAGCGCGATGCTGGCAAGGAGATTCTCTACCAGGTCACTCAGCAAGCATTTAATGAGTTGCTTGATACCATTTTTAAGCCGGCTGAGGATCTTGCTGTGCAAGCAGCTGAAACCAAAGAACAACGGGCAAAGTACAAGGACGTACTAGACACCATCGAGCCTAGCGATGATGATAAGTCTAAGGCTACAAGTCAGGGTGACTCCAAGGTTAGATCCGCCGCTGATAAGACCCTTGAGGAGCTCTTGTCCGAAACTGGATATACTATCGCCTTACCAGAGGGACGAAATGCCATCGAGATTGATACTACGGTTGAAATCATCCATGAGGATGGAACGGCAGAGCCCGTTTCAGGGTCAGAAACCGAGGCAACCATGCCAATTTCTGAAGACGAAGAACAGGATCCCACTCTTCCACAATTCCGGCCCAACACACTCGAAGATGTACCTACCTCTCCGGCTTACGTATTCTACCCCATTACGCAGCCTTTACCAAACACGTCCGAGGACGACGTACCCAAAGAAGAGGATGACATCGATAGCGCTCCCACATCAGACATGCTGCGACACTGGAAACGCCTAAGTCTTGCTGAGGCCCAGGCGATCAAAAGAGGAGGGTGGGGTAAACTAAGCTTTGACGAGTTTGAGACCATCTATAAGAGCCAGGAGCATCAGGGCAACAGACTCGATTATCTCGGAAGCTGGATAGACTTTTGTATACCTTAAGCACGGCATTGAAACCGCTTTCGAACGCGTCCTGCCAGGGCTCCACAGTAAATGTGTGCCCGGGTTGGTGTTCATCCTTTTACATTCGGGGTAGTTTGGGGAGATTCTGCATAGCATCTGAAAGCTTTTATGTGACATAGCGAAAGGAAGGGAATTGGCACATATCTAGCGTAGGACAGTGTGCGTATGATAGCGAGTAGGCATGATATTTGCTTCCACTATGCCTAATGTTGCATGACTGCTCGTTTGCAGCAGATACAATATCATTTTTAAAATCACACAACAAAATAACACGCACAATAGATCAAGCATAATTATTAGCAATCGAGTTCGTATTAAATCAACGCTGAAGTACTACTCGTATATGTTTGCTCAACTCGAGCCCCCTATTCCACCCCCCATGACCAGCATGCACCCATCGATCGATCATCTCTCACAGCCCCTTCTCAAACCTGCTGCTGAGTAGAATCAACACCGTCGAAGCCAAGCAGGGCGTTCCATGTGTCAGCGGTGCTTTGATCCCGTGTTCCCAAAGCCTCAATCTGAGCCTGAGCATCCTCACAAGCAGCCACAGCATCGGCACTAGCGTCACACACGTTGGTGAGCTGATCACAGATACGGTTGGTAATGATGTTGGGGTTGAGAGCCTCCTGCTGGCCTTCAGCGATGAGAGGATCCTGGGGAATGAAGGTGAACTCGTCAGCTGGGCGACCATTGAGGCCACCAACGCGAGCCATTGTAGGCTGGCAGACACCGAAGTCGAGAGCGCCAGCATTACCGCCAGCATTACCGCCAGCGTTTCCACCGTTACCGGCACCATTTCCAGCATTGTTGTCATCTGCAGCATCATCCTGACCATCCTGAGCATTGTCGTTGTTGCCATTGTTTCCGCCCTGGTTGTTCTGGGTTTCCATTTCCGTTGTTACCGTTGCCGTTGCCGTTGCCGTTGCCGTTACCGTTGTTGTTGTTTCCATTATTACCGTTGTTAGCATTGCCATTGTTTCCGCCCTGGTTGTTCTGGTTTCCATTTCCGTTGTTACCGTTGTTAGCATTGCCATTGTTGTTGTTGTTGTTGTTGTTACCATTGTTTCCGTTATTGTTGTTATTGCCGTTGTTGTTGTTGTTATCATCCTCTTCGCAATCCTCATCGTCATTTGCGTTGTTTCCATCCTGGGCGTTATCCGAGCCATTATTGCCCTGCTGGCCATCAGCGGGAGCAGTGCCATTGTTGGCAGCTCCTCCATTACCAGCACCAGCACCAGCACCAGCATCCGCACCGGCGCCGGCATCAGCACCGTTACCAGCACCAGCACCAGCACCAGCACCGGTGCCGTCATCTTGGCCATCGTCTTGACCGGCACCACCAGCGGCAGCGCCGTCTTGGCCGCCAAGCTGGACTTGGTCTCCATTAGCACCAACGGCTGTGAAGGTGCTGAATCCCTGAGCGATCATCACCTCAGCCTGTGATAGGCCAGCAGCATCGAAAGGAGTTGTGACCGAGGTTGCCGAGTTGGCATTCTCAGTGGCTGCACCGTCAACAGCAGGGTCAACGAGAGGGACAATGCCGCGAAGGGCAGCAGTGGCTGGTAGGCTGGGGTCAGCGCAGACGAAAGGTCTGTCAACAGCTGAAGGGTTGAAGTTGGTCTCAGCTGCAACAAGACCAATAGCTGCGTCGAGAACTTGCTGATCAGTTCCCAACTCGGTGATCATCTGATCGGCGATAGTGAGCTGGAAGATATTAGTTGATGTGATTTCAAGACAACCCAATACATCATACCTTGTCACAAGGGCTAGCAGCTGCGAGCAGAGCGCCAGGGATGCTGCCAGCAATAGTAGCAGCGACACCAGGGTCACCGAATCCAGCATCACCAAGTGCCTGGACAGCAGCAACAGGCTCCTGCTCTTGACCGAATCGGGCCTCGGCGTAGGCCAGGAGAGCGGCAAGGATGATAGACTTTGAGAAAGCCATGATGAATGTTGTATCGATTAAGTGATAGTGACGAGTTGGAAGGTTTACAAAGAGTATCAAAGCAACCAACCAGCGGTGCAAAAAGAAGGTATTAAACTTGAAGGAGTGGTCGAAGCGAATGCGTTCACAGAACAGCAGAAAGAAGCAAAGGAGAAGGGAAGGAGAAGCAGATGCTGAGAAGAGGCTTGTGTGAGTGATGATGATGATCGAAGGGAAACTCTAACTCTGGATGACAGATCGTCTCACTTATATAGATGTTTCTCTCAACATTATCGAGTAGTTAAATTTGAATAAGCTTGAATCAATGCAACTTGGCAATCAGCCTGAACCTCGTTACGGCGATCATACATGACCTGCTACGATATTGTTTGACGAAACCATATCAGTAAGCGCCGTTTCCAACTTGAGGTTCTCCCCAGGGTTGACAAGACTCCTGGGATGGGGTTGGCGTCTCGTTGTTTAGTGTTGCTGTCGAAGAATAGAGCCTAGACTATAGGAGCTTAACTGGATGGCCTATAGTTTCCAAGCGTCTTAGCCATGGCCAAGTGACAGGCATGTGTCGCGAAAAGCCTCCTCCGCGATTCCGAGGCATCGCAGGTCTCGGATACGGAAATCCCGAGTCCTTTGCCGCATCAGATGGTATCTCTCAGGTAGTAAATAGTTGAATGGGCGGCTGCCATCGAAATTGGTTCAAGACTGAAATAGAGCCTCGAAAAGTGATCCATTGATAATTGGTAGAATCGTTGAATTGTGTTGGTGTTGATAAACTCTCAACGCACAAAAATCCTGCCCACAAGGGACTAGAGAATACCGCAACTCAGTTGTCTGGTCAAGCTGTCAAGCTAACTTTTTTTTCGGCCATCCAACACAATTCCAGTTGGAAATTGCCTAGTCGATACCATCGTCATGCACAGACTGCGACCGGCACAGATGGTTGCCGTGATTTTGGGGTTTCGGTTGAGGCTCGCTTGAGCATCCTTGTAAATAGTTCAGCCAAATGTGTTGTAGATGTGAAACACTGCCGAAACTACCCACGCCGTTCAAATTTGGTCACCAGAAACAACACGTGCAAGACCCCCAGAAATGTCTGTGCAAAGCGCCGCCAGACTGGGACGGTGTTTGTGTTCATCGTGAGCTTTGGTCATTGCCTTTGAAGCTTAGTTGCCCCATATATCATAGAAAACTGGCAACGCAAGCCCAACTAGCCTACGTTGAAGGACCAGCATGATATGAAATCATTACACAAGCGTCGGTTTATTCTCTTCTGGCCATATCAAGAATTCCTCGATAGACCATGGACTGCCACTGCCACTGAGAGTTGTTGATGGTGTTTCTGTAGTTGCATACCCTGAGCCAACCACAGGTTCATCCCAAGAAGCAAAGTCAAAGTCTTCTTGGCCCAGAGTTTCGAAGTCCAGTTTATCAATCCAACTTGTTTCTCCATTTTCCAACAAGCTCTGGACGCCTTGACCTTGTCTTTGTTTTCTCAGATACTCTGTTGGTGTCACACCAACACATTTCTTAAACACTCGATGAAAGTGCCACTTAGACAACCCAGTCAGCCTCGCCATCTGACTGAGGCTCAGCCTGGCTTCTGCGTCGCCCTGTTTCTCTGTCTGCTGTTGCACAAACGCCCGGATCTTTCGCACAGCTGTTTCTTCTGGCATGAACCCTGCTACTTCGGGCTTACAGCGTTTGCAAGGGCGGAAACCAGCTTTCTGGGCATCGTAGCCATTGGTGAAGAATGAGACGTTTGCTCGGCGGGGAAGACGGGCCTTGCATATTGGTCGGCAGAATATCTTGGTAGTGCGAACTGCATAGACGAAGAAACCATCCGCATGGGTGTTGCGCGAAGTGACGGCATCCCATCGAGATATTTCGTCTTCGAAGAGTGTTACAAAGTTCAAGGTCTGTTTAAAACCAAGAGTTGATGGATCCATTGAGAAGTTTGCTAAATGCATAGAAAAGTTGATGAACAAGTTGAAGTTGAATTAATGATGGTGATCTAGGGTGACAGAGGAAGTAACGGAATGGCGATTAGTGGGGCATTGCTATCAATATGACCAATGAACTAATTAGAAAGCATGTCAGATATAGACGGTATAGAGCTTCGAATAAGGTGGTCGCAGGGATGACTGGTATCGTTCTATACGTTTTTGACACTTTGCTAAACCGTTATGTCAAAGTTACTGAATTAAATCTACTGATGTAGATCGATTTGCCTTACCATTGGGTTGTATCACTCTTACTTTTGTTATATGTAAATATTGTATGGAAATAGAACTTCTAAGTCTAGAAGAAACACAGAATACTAGACAACAGAACTTATGATGACTTTTTTGTACACCGAGCCCTTGACCTAAGTTTGGCATAACTACCTCGAATCGAGACTGTTACCTCAGCCCTCATCCCTGTGATGATGAATGCAAGCTGATGTCTACGTCTCGCGCATGGAACAAGAAGGTCAGGGTTGAGCTCGACCTTCAAAGAACGACATGACAACTTGTCTCGAGTTGAAAAAGCATTAATTCTAAAGTCAGTTTGTGATTAGTATAACAATGGTGGTTTTATAAAAGCAAAATGATATATTAATGTATTAATCATAGAGGATGATCACTGGTGTTAGACAGCAATGCCATCTTCGGCTTGGGAGATGAAACTCAGTAGATGTGGCAACAGATACAGTGGAGTAATGCTCTAATAGATGCTTGACTTGTATCAATAGTGAAGAAACTCAGCTTTGCGAACGACGTGACAACTCGACATAATGATCAAGACACTGGTTCACGAAATAGCTTGTCGCTTATTCAACAGGCAATCGATTCGATCTCGTCCATCGGCAACTCGAACTCTGCACACGAAAACCCTCATTGCTCAATGGTATCAGGAATCACGTAACTCTAGAGAGCAATGAATACCGGCAAGGGATAAAAACGCGAAAACGAAGGAGAACAAAGCACGAACGGACCTAATAAAAGATAGGTCATTTCAGAGAGCATCGACCGCCTCTGTAACCCTACAGATGAGAAATGTGACGCTGCTGACGTTTACGCTGAGAATAATGAGTTGATGGAATCAGTCACAGATAATGTATAGACAATGTCAAAGAGTGCTCGGGATAGAAAGAATCACAAGTTACAAGAAAACGTGGAGAAAGGGCGCGGTCGATAAATTCGATCCTTCAACCAGAATGCGCTGTTTATCTACTCTCGAAGTAAGTCAACTATGGCCTCAGTCAAGCTCACTCACTTTTGCTGATTCAATAGAAACTGAAAGTTGTTTGGTTATTGGCGCCATGCTATACCAGGAGATAGCCCATGGAGAAGCAGATATCAGAATCTGGAGAGTTGGTCCATTATTCATAAGAGGAAACGGGCGACGGTCTCAAGAGGCGACGTGAGCAACACTGTATCATCGGGCAAAGGGCATTTGGCTGACTATAAAATGTCAGTGACTTACTTGCCGAACAGAAAGTAGAACCAGCATATGTCAGTGGCTTCTCTTATTCAGAGAGAAATTATTGCAGGTGGACAAAGTTCGCCCACCAAGTTTGCGAGTTTTCAAGCTCGTGAGACAAGGCAAGCTACAAGAGCTTTTGCAACTGCTCCAGGGCGGTCAGGCTCTCTACGAGATCACGACCAACGTGGTGTATCATTGTTGTCAGTAAGTATGGATATGTCAATTGACCACTGTGTCCTGAGACTCGTTAATGATCTTAGCATCCCAAGGATCAGCCAGAGATGTGTAAGTTTTTGTTGGATGAGGGGCTCGACGTCGATCATGTGGCATTTTAAGACGACTGTCGTGCCTTGTAAGTCGACATGTCGTGAACTGGCATTGGCATTAAGTTGCTTCCGGATTGCAAGTGCAATCCAGGACTGTAATACCAGAGAGCGAGCTCCAGCGGCTCAACACTCGCAGACTGATGCTAACAGCCGGGGCTAATCCAACATACAACGACAACGACAGAATAGAGAGTTTCCTTGGCGGGCTCAAAGAGTTCACGAACCAATTAGTGCGTTTACTGGGACCAGTTCTGTGGTTTATATGCTTGCTCGCTCCCAAGATACCTTCAATTTGGTCTGGAATGGGAACCTGTATAACTGCGATCATGACATAGCTCATCTTATTAACAGGCGTATGCCAATCCATGACCGTTTTCATAATTATCATGGCTTTAAAAGGCCATGGAAAGGAAAAGAAGACGAATGCCCATACTGAGATGACAAACGCTGACCACCTGCAGAGTATAGGAGACGATAGAGTTATACTGACTCGAACATCACACGCTGATGTATTTCAGACGTCGCACTTTCAGCAGATGAAGGTGGTGAAGAAGGGGCGTTGTTATGATCACCAGCAAACGACATATCTTCATTCTTTGCGCCATCTCAACTCTTACCTAGGATAGACATTTCAAGACGTGCATAACTTAGAAGGAAGATATTGAGCATCCGAGTTCTCCAACTAAGACCATAAAATTAGGCAAAGACTGCTTGACTGCAGTAAACTAGTAGGAGTTCAGGTTATTCTTTGCCTCAAGGGAAACTTCTACCTCATTCTTAGCACGGCTACCTGAGTTGAAGGGGTGGAGGTTTGTGAGGTAACTGTCATGGCACGCAAAGATAAAAACTATAAATTCAGCAAATAGCAATTATCGGCGTATTTTTGCAATGTCCAATTGCAAGTTTGATCAAAAGTAGTCAGCGGATGGATTGCGGAGTGAACGACTCCGACGCCGAATCTCACATCGACTTTTATAGAAACATGTCACGACCAACAAGTGATCTGTAGCTTAATTTGGGAGGCTAGATATGCGCATGTGGAGTACTACTCCGCAAGATTGCAGCTTTATGTCCAAGTCGTTCGAGTTGTAGTCGGTAGATGAAACATAGATCAGATCACGGGGTTTTACTGTCACAGAGCAGTTATTAGACGTAATCACTGGGTTATGAAAAGACAGGTTGTAGAGCATGTATCAGCTATATCTCAACCACGGGTAAACAAAGCTGGAAGAACCTTGGTGATTGCGACAGCAGTGCTTCAGGGAGCAGGAAAACCTCCGACCTGTAAAGAGGGTATCAAAAATAACGAGTTTAGGTGCCTACCAAGTTATACTAAAATTACCCAAGTCTTAATAAATTTACTCAAATCTTTTGTCACTTAGAATATAGATTCTAAGTTTTCTTGACTCCCCTAAGGAGGGGCATGCAAGATAACTTGAAACAATACCCATTGATCCGTCTCGTGTTGAAAAGACGGTGGAGGAGGCTTCGACAGTGGATCGAGATGTTGATGTTCCAAGAGGTGTAAATAAGCTAACACAGGCTGCATGTGCATACAGTATGCGAATGGCTGCGTCGATGTTCCAAGAAGCTCTCTCGTTCGTCACCAGTGACTGATGTATCATGCAGCTACTGAAGTTACTGACTCAAACTGGCAATCTCTGAATAGAAGCGACAAGGGCAGAGTTTAAAGAGTCAAATCATCCATCTCAATTCCAGCCCGTGCTTCTGTACCGAGGTTGCATGAGCCCACCACATGAATTGGCCAATCGATTCTGAGGAAATCATCATCAGCCCAGAAGATGCTGGTTCTGAAGCAGCCAACGGTAGAACGGGCCCCATAGCGGGGGAATAAGTCAATCAATGAGAGACCCGAGCATGGGCCTTGCAGCGGCATTTCACTGGGTTCCATCCCATCCAAGGAAGTTAACAGCTTGACTTGCAGAAGCGTAGTGCACATCTATAAATCACACGAGAATGACATCTTGAACGCATAAAATTTTGGTGTCGTGCCTGTTTAATTTTCTTACTTTTCGCTTCCACATCCTCCCACCAAACTTAACCAATGCGAAAAACTAGGGTTTTACGGGAGCGAGCCGCCACTGGCCCGCATGTGGATGTAGTTAATTGGCACAAAGAAAAGGGGTAAACTCGGGTATTGAACCAAGAGAGATCTACGGTGCAGTTCTGACGGTCCTCGCCTCAGATTAGGTAGGGTGCTAGCTACTAGCCAAGCTAAAAGCTTAAGAAACCTTGGCTGTCAATAAGAAGAACAAGATAGGGAGGGGCAAGATTGAATAAATTATAAGGGGACGCGAGAATCGTCTGTTCTCATTGGTTTGATCTCCGTCTCAACGAGATGGAAAGCTTTGAGCAACGGTGGCTGGACCCCTTCCGTCCCCTGGAGCTAGGGTCATTCCATCTAGTCCAGGGCCATCTAGAATCTCGAAATTTCCTTGGAATGAGGCCTGGACAGACAGTGGTAGCTCGGGTAGTATAATTAATATTTGTTTGTTTCTACTGGTGGAGGGTGACACCCATCCACCTTATTCTTATTCGGAACGGAATTGCTTAAATGGATATGGATGTTCTGGCTGATGCAGGGATGAGAAGAGGAACAAGCGCCGGCTGCAGTGAATGATGTGCTGAAATATTGTTGATCAAAAGGAGAACCAAGGTGATCGATTCATGGATCTGTTCTCTTGTCACTGCGAGGCAATAATACGGTACTTCTCATGGCTCTACTGAACTCTTGTCTGTCCAATTGAGGTCAATTGAATCTTTTTTTGGTCCTATTCTCCCCTGTAAAATGGTTTTTTCTTTTTTCTTTTTTTCTTTTTTAACAGCAATACCTCCTCTATCAAACAATCTCAGATCAGATCCAGTGCCAATGCAGTCCAGCTGCATCTCTTTGCTCACCGCCTTCAAAATGCCCGCTGTGAGGTGGGGTACTCAGGTTCTCCCTCAACAGCTCTGCAGCAAGGTACGTACAGTGAAGGTGGACACCCTGGCACTGGCACTGGCACTGGAACTGGAACTGGAACTGGCTTGCCTACTCCCCGTAAAATACCCCCGCTACCATGGATGTAGTGCAGTGCGCTACCTACCCCCTACGAGCCTCTCCTCTTAGCCAGTTCTCAAGTTAATTCTCGGGGGTTCAAAATTCATCGGGATCCCATTCTCTCAGGTTCCTTTGGCTGCCCGATCCTTGAACTTTTCTTTTCCTCCTCCCTTTCTCCTCTCCTCCTACTCCTACTCCTTCTCCTCCTCCATACTCGTTACCTTCAGGCATTGCATTGCATTCGCCGTTCACTGTGTTCAGTTTTGCTTGTTGAGAACGAAAGCCTTTGGGAAACTCCAACGGCTTTTACTCGACATCTGATTAGCTGCGCGCAACCTCGAAAAGCGAAAAGCGACAGGGGAATCTTTGCTTAACTTTTTTGATTTGATTTGGATCTCGATTGAACCTTGCATCGCTATATCTTCCCACCGAAAGTTTCCTCCCCACGTTACGAGAACAATTCAGAGCTCAGGTACATTATCTGATCTGATCTCTACCAACGCAACGCAGCTCAACTCAATTCCCTGATCTCTTGCTCTCCCCCAAATTTCCATCTTTTTGTGGCCTCCGACTCCGACCTGCGGACCCCTCCCTCCTTCCGCCCACAGCAGCAGCCAGCCACAGCTCAACGCCTCCCTACCACGGACCTGGTCTAAAGATAAGACAAAGGGAACAGCATCCTCTTACACGAGACGAAGCGAAAACTGCACGAGAGTACATCATTTCTGCCACGGGCGCTCAACAATGAGCGACCATCCAGTCATGCAGGTCGAGGACAAGATCGTCCCCGGACTTTCTGTCACCAGCAACGAGACAGCTGTAGAGGAGACAGTCATTCGACAAGATGTGACTGTCATCACAACAACAGACGAGGCTAGAGGCCCCAGTTCAGCCTTGAGCAGTACCGCCAATCCCACTTCACCAACCACTGCTGCCCCGCGACCACGACTCAAGAAGGACAACAGCACGCCCAACATGAACGGGCCACTCTACATGCAGACTGCCGGGAACAAGACAGTGCTTGTCCGCCGACTTAAGCGCAAGGAGGAGAGCACCTGGAAGCATCTCTCGCGCTGGTTTGTCGAGAACCAAATCGGTACGTTACTCTCCAGCCTCCTCTTTTCTTGCCGATCATGGATTGCGAGCGAACGGGCGATGTCCATGTCGTTGTCGTGGGGGTGTCAACTGTCAAGGGTGTCAAGTCAAAATCCAGACTTGTCCCTGGTTAATGACACTTTGGGAATAGGAGGGTGTCGCACTTCAGCAGGACCCCGCGTGGCACGGTATCCCTACAGTACCATCCCAGGCCTCTAAGGGTCCTTTCCTGCTACGCTACGCTACCTAAACGCCTCGCTCCCATGACTTGACAGGTTGATCGCCTGCTGGTGTGCGTCCGTGTGTGTGCACTGATTTGGCCATTTTATCTTGTTCTGCCGAACTCAAGCTGACAGCTGGTTTCCATTTTAGGCCTCTCTTTTAACCTCCTCGCTCTCATCTTCCTCGCCCAGACTTTCATCCCCAAAGCTCGAGAACACACCCACAAATTCTTCCACCTCAGCTACTACAGCTCTCAATCCGGCCAGTATCGCATCGGTTACGATGATGCTTATTTCATCACCTTCTGCGTTATTCTCTTCACCGGTCTTCGTGCCGCCACCATGGAATACGTTCTTGCACCCATTGGTCGACTCCAGGGCATCAGCAACCGCAAGAACCTGACCCGATTCAGCGAGCAAGCTTGGCTTATGGTGTACTATACTGTTTTCTGGCCCTGGGGCGTGGTAAGTTTAATATTACTCAAAGATGTGAGAAGCATGCGCTGACGTCTGTATAGTACATTTATTGTACTTCCCCTCACTACATGAGCATGGAGAATCTCTGGACCGACTGGCCTAACCGCGAGCTCGACGGACTCATGAAGGCCTATCTCCTCTGCCAGTGGGCTTTCTGGCTGCAGCAGATGATTGTTATTAACATTGAGGAGCGCCGTAAGGACCATTGGCAGATGTTTACCCATCACATTGTCACCACCGCTCTTATCTTCGCCTGCTACACTTACCACCACACCCGTGTCGGTAACTTCATCCTGGTTATCATGGATGTTGTTGATCTGTTCCTCCCTGTAAGTTTCCTTACATTACTTATCAGTCGACTTGCTAATTCAGTGCAGCTCGCCAAGTGCCTCAAGTATTGCGGTTTCAAGAAAGTCTGTGATGTCATGTTTGGCCTCTTTGTAGTTTCGTGGTTCATTGCTCGCCATGTCCTATACATTGCGGTCTGCTGGTCCATCTACTCAGACACTCCCCGGATCATGCCCACTGGTTGCTTCAAGGGGAACAACGAGAATATGATTGGTCCCATCGACCCTCCAGCCGGCTGGAAATATCTGGTCGACCCTTTCATCAACCCTGAAGGCCTTGTTTGTTATAATGAGACCATCAAGTGGAGTTTCCTTGCTCCCCTCCTCTTCCTCCAAGTCATCACCATCGGCTGGTTTACCATGATCGTTCGCGTCATTATCAAGGTCCTGAAGGGAGGCGATGCTGAAGATGTCCGAAGTGACGACGAGGGTGGCGAAGAGGAGGAGGAAGAGGAGTTTGTCTACGAAGAGGCACAGCCCCTGGAGGAGGAGGTTGGCGTCGAAGAGCTCGACCTCCGAAACTGGGAGCGACGATCAGGCGTTAAGAAACAAGCCAGCAGTTCAGGAGTCAGCCTCCCTGGCCACAGTGATCGAAAGGAGTTGTTAGGTCGTATTGGCTGCGAGAAGCAGGTCGACTAGACGAAGCTATGTGTTGGGAGTTTAACGGCATTTTTCTCGTTCCACATCCGAGTGATGCTCACATTTTTGAACCTTTTTTCCACTTTTATGTTTTGGGCTTGCATTTATGGGAGGAGATATCTTGCCCGCTGTCTTGATCACAACGACTTGGTAGATGGGAGCTAACGAAAAATAACCGAGGCCAGGAACCTCGTTGGGTCTGCATTGGAGAGCTCCGCTAAAGAATAGACGGCCGCCATTAGAGACGACGATTGCTTCTTTGCAACGAAGATAAAAAAGAGTCCTTTTTTTGACGATTTCTAAAGGCTTTGGATGGGAACACTTGATCATCTGTCTGCTTGGCTTTTCAAGAGAAGAAAGATAGCCCATTTGCGAATGATACCTCGATTATAACGCTGTCAATGCAATGAATTACTTTAATTGAACCTTTCATCACTGCGCCGCCTTGTTGTCCTCGTCACCGAGTATTTCCTTCGCATAGTCCTTTAACTTGTACTTCTGCACCTTTCCACTTGGTGTCTTGGGATACTCATCGATCCAGAACACATACTTGGGTACGAGATGCTTGGACAGCTTTGTCGCAACCCATTGTCTTAACCCGTCCCTTGACAAAGTCCCTGGCTCTTCAGCGTTTGCTTTATCAATGGGCGCCTCCTCTGTATCTTTCATATGATCTAGAGGTGTCCATCCTCGCGCAGGGATAACAAATGCAGCGACTGCTTCGCCATATCGCTCATCGGGGACACCCACGACGCTGGCTTCTCGCACACCCTCATGCGTGAGAAGACAATCCTCCACTTCTAGCGGGTGAATGTTCTCTCCGCCACGGATGATGAGGTCCTTGATTCGGCCAGTGATCTGCACGTAGCCTTGTTCGTCCATCTCGGCTTCATCACCAGAGTACATCCATATTGTTCCGTCTTCCGGATCCGGTTTGCGGACCTCAGCTGTTCGAGCCTCATCCCCATGGTAGCCCTCCATGACAAGATAGCCTGCCGCAGCAAGCTCGCCTCGTTCTCCGATGGGGAGGATCTTGCTGTGATCGAGGGGATCTACAATCTTGACGCCTGTGTGAGGCATGACGCGGCCTATGGATGAGGTTCGTTTTTCGAAAGGATCCGAGGGGCTGGTCATGCAGCTCACGGGAGCTGTCTCGGTCTGACCATAACAGATAACTAGATCCTGGAGACCAAGACGTTCGTATAAAGTGTTCATAAGAGAGGGAGGGACGCTGCTGCCAGCAGCAATGCCCTTGCGTAGGTGACGAGGTGGTTGTGAGACGACATTGCCTCGATCCAGGGCCTCAAGAACAGCAACGAACATGGTATTCACACCATAAAGACCCGTAGCTTCATGGTCGACACACATGCGAAGAGTAGCCTCAGGGTCAAACGCAGGGCTGGGGAAAAGAATACCAGCGCCTGTCGTAGCCGTAGCCATGTATCCCAGCACGCAGCCGAAACAGTGAAATAGCGGGGGAGGGACCACGATACGGTCATCGGCGTGAAGACCCATTCGATGCGCTATCAAAGCACCGTTGTTGAGAATTGCGCGATGTGAGAGCATGGCTGCTTTGGGGAGCGAGGTCGTGCCCGATGTGAATTGGATGTTGATGACATCGCTTGGTTTCAGAGGAGAGTCTGGCTTTACTGTATGAACTGAGCCGTCGACTAGAGATTGGTAGGGAGTGAAGGCCTGGCATGATTTGAGGTCGAATTTGATATCTGGATGGCTCGCCAGGTTGTCTAGCACCACAACGTTACGCAAAGAGGGGACCGTCTCGCTCTGGATCTTGGACGTGGATACATCTCCCACAATGCTCTGGAGCAAGTGCTGGTTACTTCGGCCTCTTCCAGGCTTGTAAGCCAGGTCCGTTACAGCGCCGATGATGAGCGTTTCCACAGATAGATGCTTCAGCGCTGCGGCTACTTGTTGCTCATTGAAGCCTGGGTTCAGCGGCACGAGAATAGCACCAAGTTTGAAGCAGGCGTATGTTAAAGCTGCGAATCCAGGGCCATTGCCGAGAGATACGGCCACGCAGTCTCCCTTTCGCACGCCGAGTGAAGAGAGAGAATGTGCGAGGCTGTTGGATAACGAGTCAAGGGCGTAGTATGTTAGTGTTGACTCATGGGAATTAGGGCCTGGAGAACGAGCGATGACAGCCTCGCGATCTCCGTGGGCTGAAACAACTGAGGCAAAATGTTCTGGGATTGTGCCATTATAAAGAGGAGGCTATGATATGTTAGAAATACTCTGTGAGTGCATGGGATATTAATGAGGCCGTACCTCTTTGGGGCCCCATCGAATGCTTAGATTGGATGTAGCAAGTGTTCTCACTTGACATGTTTTGAGGATTGTTCTTGAGGATAGATGTGTTCTTTTCAAGCTCTGACGTATTGCGGTCTGCATTGTGAAAGCTGTGATAACTCGCCTGATGTAGATGTGGAGTTTAGAAGATCTTTGTAGAACAAGGAGAGGCGGGTTCTCTGTTTAATGTACATTCGCAAGGCGAGGGACATGCATACACCGGCTCTGAGCTTGACTTATTGTGAGAGCTTCAGCCTTAGAAACTACCTCAGTATGGAATAAGGTAGCCAGGCCCATGTACCTTGAGGCGTATGATCCTCGGCTATCATCGCCAGGACCTCCCTCCTTCCACTCCCACATCCACATCCACCGTCCTTGGTCCTCTCCTGTTCTTGCTCCTTCCAGTTCCGTCAGCTCTCCACATTCTATTCACTACTGCCAACGGCAGCGGGAGTGGGAGTCCGAACCCCTCAGCGGCTCAACAGAATGAACCAATCATGTACCGTCTTTTCCACTAAAACCTGGGGAAATGCGGGGGCGGTTCGAATGCCGTCCGTTTTCCCTTCCACTGTAGCAGCCCATTCAGTTCAGCATCTAGACCGCGGAAACAGCGGCTATATTTGAGCCGTGAACCCAATTGGAATAGCTATTCGCAGTTTCCTGTTGGTTCGCAGCAGTAGCGTAGCACTGAAATATCCGGTCCGAGTCCCGCTGTGAATCAAAAGTCAGCACCTTCAATCACATGCCACAGTTACAAATATAATGTTTTTAACAAATCTGGCTGTGTCAACCTTGTGTGAAATTTCGTGGCATATGCTTGTTCGCTTCATCCTTCAATCGACAATCCTGAGAAACTCCCTTCTCCTTCGATGTCCACGAGACATGTGGTTGTCTACAAGCGGGCGACAATACGGTAAAAACAAGATCAAGAAACAAATCTATCCCAAAGCGCAACAAATGACTTTCCTAGCGATGTCTTTCATACACAAAATAGAGTCTAGTACCGTTCCCCTCAAACTTTTTATATCTCTTCCATCGCAATGCAACTGCCAGAGTTTGATAGACCTCTGGCTCGAACAACAGCTAATGCGGAAACCAGCCCAGAAACGGACACGAGTGTGTCATTAAAAAGAGTAAAGAGTAGCAGCTGAAATGTACAGGTTCGAGAAGTAAATCTTCATAGTCGTTGCTAAACATTAGGTATCGTGGTTGTGGTTCTGCTTCGGATTATAATGTTATTGCAAGGGTGCTTGGGGTGCCTGAGCCGCCTGCTGTCCCTCTTGTTGCTGCTGCTCGCCCATGTGGCGCTCGCTCTCAGGTTTCCATGTTCCTGTCTACGGTTAGCAAATGTTGATCTGTCATGAGCAGGAGGTTCCTTACCTTCGAAGTCGTGCTTGACGAAAGCCATTGGGTCGTCAGGCTCCTTTGCGCCCATCTGTCCCACTCCAGGTGAGAAGCTTGTGATGGGCAACACAACCACATCTCCAACACGCTTACTCGTCTCCATGCCAGTAAAGTTCTTGTAATCGATCGTGCCCTTGCTTTGTGACATGTCAAAGAACCTTGGATCATTGAAGTACTCCATGATAGCATCTGTCCATACGGCGGGGCCAGTGAACTCCACAACGTTTCTGTCGATGAATTTTTCCAGCTTGCCTTGATTCTTCAATTCTAATGTCTTCTTGGTAATGCGTGTGATGATATCGCGAAGAACAGGGTGACCAGGCTTGGCCTGTATCGTCCACTGACAGAACTGGATACGACGGCTGTACCACTGAGCCCAGTCGGGGCGATCAGGGTCTGCCTCAATGCCAATAACGAGACCAATAGTATCGCGGGGGATCTGTTCAGGCAGCCATTTCACCGAGCTTTGAATTGCATATGTATCGATATCAGAGTAGATGCCGCCTCGAGCGAAGAGAATCAAATAACGGAAGAAGTCGGCCTTCAGAACAGGCATGGGGAGACTTCGGTACGCCTCAATGACTTCGGGAACCGTGGCGTAGAGTAAGCGAATAAGGTTGACGGCGACGTCGTCGGTGATGACTTCGTGGACAAAACCAGGGTGCTCCTCTCTCCAAGAAGCATGATGGTCCTTGAATTGAAAATCACCTTGATCAGGACTTTGCTTCCACGTTTGCCAGATGTAAGCTGGAAACTTGGTCGCAACATCATAAGGATAGGCGTATTCGAGCTTCTCTTGAACTGACATGCCTGACATGTCAATGCGAGGCCGCGTGCGACGCTCCTTTACCTCCATCTCCTTTTGTTCCTCGGGTGGTGGTGACACGGCTTGGTTCGAGGCAGGGGCATCGTTCTTGCTTGTGTCGACGGCGGTAGCAGCAGCATTTTTGGCAGCTGGGACGACAGGCGTCGTTGTGTGAGACCTTGTCAGGAGGAAGAAAACAGTGAGGATGAAAACCGCTGCCACGATGGCGCGGCGAGAGTTGAGCATGGCGACGACGGCTGCGAGGCGACTGTGGTATCGAAACGCCAGGTATGTACCAAGTCGCAGTCTTTTTTGGAAATTCGTTGATAAGGAGCGATGCCCAGGATAAGGGACAGGGGTAGGAAGCGAAGGTCGAGAAACGAAAGGACTGTGCTATAATAGCATAGAAAAGCGAGCGTGGCCGGGCAGAAGCCAGTATCAACAAGGGAACAAGCACAAGCAGCTGAATGCGACAGAAGAAGAAGAAGAAGTTTGGAAAAATGTGTGTCGGCCAAATAACTTGATCGCAGTGGACAACAGTCAAATTGAGGCGAGCGAGGGATGAATCCCCAAAGCCAGGGGCCCGCAGTTGGAGACGGTGGAGCTGACACCTAACTAAGGTATCGCAGCGGATAAGTCAAGAAACTGGATGGACCCTGGACAAATTGAGGTCGCGGCGCAATCCAATTATTTCGGTATGCTACAGTAGCTGCGCAGTAAGCTCACCAACGGCGCGGTCGCAAAGCGGAGCAGCCGATATGCTGGTAGTAGGTTCGGCCAATAAGGAGAGAGGTGAAGATGAATTGCAAGTGAAAGAGGAACCGGCCTTTATCTGGTCATGGATTGGTATCAGGAAGCTTAGGCTCGATGCGGTAGCTATTAAGGAGAATGGGAATAAACAGGTGCAAAATGGGGTTGTTTGATGAGGGTTTGAAGAGAGGATAATATTCCAAAGATGTAAGGGAAAGTCTGAGCCTCCACTCGTCGTCAATTACGTGGAACGTGGAGAGATCCTTACTGGATACCATGCCTCGCAACGGAAGAAGGCACGGAGTACGCGGCTATCTTTTCCTCACGTTTTCGGTTTTCCCACATGGGATCCAGGAGCTAGGATTTGACGAGGAAGGTGATGACAGCAAGCACAGCCAGGCCAGTCCTGCCCAGTACAAGCCCAGAGGTTACGATTGATGGAAGTAACACGGACGGCCCGCCTTCGTGCGCTTGAATTACAAGTCTCCTTGAGGACAAGTTACCCCTGAAACTTGATGATACTAGGTATGATCAGTAACTTGCCATAGTGGGTGAATCTGTAAGGAGTAACCGCCTGGAAGAAGCCGTTTCTTACGACGTGAGCACACTGTAACATGCGCAGCCACAGGGGTTGATGTGCAGTAGTGAGTAAGATTCTAGATCCCTCTTGGCCAATACGATTTGATTAGAAAAATGATACATATTGCTAGCAACGAGGCTATCATCGCCAAGACATTGTGAGATAAACAAACCCAACTTCAACAGTGTTCATCCTTGTCCATCGAGTCAAACAAATTTGCCCTAATCGCAATCTTGACACAGCAATGCGCTCGCCAACTCATTTGATCCAATTGAGATCTACCCTCATCTCGATTCAGATATGTTACCTGGGCGGTTCGCTGATGGCACAAGGTGCAACAATGGTGCAATAACTTGACTTGCCAGACCGAGCTAGACTGCCCAGACAGAAGATCAAACCCGTCAGGAGTGCGGCTTGCCGTTTGCCGGACTGTGTGCACATATCCTGGATCACAATTCGTCTCACCAAGTGACGCATACTGTTGATCGCGAAATACAGTGCCACTTTCGAATAAGGTTGCAGAACAAGCCTTTTCTAGCGTTACGTTGGAGATTTCGAAACAGGCGAGGGCAGGGGTTATCCGTGGAGCATCTCTGTTACAGCCTCTCAGTCGCTGCTTCGAATCCTGTTACAATGGAACCTGCTTGCGTGTCGGCGATCAAAGGACCACGATCATCGTGAAAAGAGCGGAGACTGTTGTTAAGGGGTCCAGATTAAAACCCCCCTGAGGGACGGAAAAATCAACGCTTTTCGTCATGAGCGAACCAGGAAATATTTGGCTTTCGACATGGGTATACAACGTGATTTGGCGACCGTTCCTGAATCTTGTGTAGCGGGAAAATCTGGGTGCACCTCGCGAAGCAGTTTGTGTTTCGCATAGGTGAGCAAACATCTGACAAAGTTCTCATCTCGGTCTCAAGTGCCGAGCTCCTCTGTTTCATTCCTTGCGGGAGACTCGGCACATGGCAGAAAGGGTGGTATTGTTTCTTCCAAAACTTTGAAGACCCATGGCTCTAGACATGTCCTCAGGGAACGAAAAAGCCTAGGAGCGATATCCTAAGTGATAAAAGATTTAGGCAAATTTAGTATAGGCTTGGGAGACCTTTAGATCAGTTATTTTTATCACTTGGGATAGCAACCTTTGTTTGGGGATAAGGTTGGGTGAGATACGAACAGGAATGATATACTAGAAAAGCCAAGCTCAACTTCATTACTTCACGCTGACAAGCCGTAGCCCAGCGTCATGTTGTCACTGAGTCGGGTCGCATCTTCCCAGCGAGACATTGCATTACTAGAACCGATAATTACATTGTCGTCCGAGGTTGTTGGTCAACATGGCTTTTCCAATATTGCTAAGCAGTTCATTCATCTTGTGATCGATCTGTAGAAATGATTCATACTGACAGTGTCTGGCCACCTCGGACTTACTGCAAATTATAATTACATATCCATGGTGGTCGTAGGATCTATAGAGTCCATAGCGTCAGCCCAAATCCATGTGCAGCTCAATTTAAACACCGATGCTTGCTGACGAAGCACTAAATCCGCTGATGCTTGTTCAGCAACTCCATGAGTCCATCGTAGACGCGCGCAGAAACAATTCCGGATTCCCAACGATTCTTGTTTGTTGATCAGCTTTTTAGATCAAAGCCGATTCTAAGCCCGGGATTAAGTCGTTATCGACGGCGAACTCTTTACGAATCCGAAAATTCGGTTACAATCTTGCCGAGGGAGTACCTAGGTTCGGAACCAAAATCATGTTCTTGACAAGCCATGTCTACGCCTATTAGAGGACATGTCATAGGGCGCGCGCGCGGTGATAAACGCCCTAGTTGTCTTGGTGCTCTCTCTAGTATCATGGACTTTAGTTTACCGAAAGCCAGCGGCCCATATGGCCCGTTCCTGTTAAATCCGTAGCCTATGTTGAACAGAGCTGTGAATCGGTATGAACTCTGGTTTTTAGTGGTTTCGGAATTCAAGATCTTACTGGGTCAATATGATCTTCACCAACCTATCCTGTTGCATTCCGTTTTCCCTTTCCGTCTGCAGCTCGACGTAGGTTAGCCCTCCACGTTGAATTGGATGTCACCCTTGATGGAGGGGAAGGCTTTTCTTGGCACAGAGTAATCATGATGACCCCAGCCATGGGAGGTCGAAAGCAAGCTCCCCGCCCCCATTTTCGAAGAGCATGTTGTACGACATAGAGCTCAAGAAGCTCTGATCTGCATAATATGTAGGTTGGCAACGTGCAGATGTGCGTTATCGAGTGCTACCATGCGTAATAATAAACTGGTGGATGGACGATGTGTTGCACACCAACAGCAAGATATTCATAGCAGCAAAACAAAACAAAATAAACCGATGCGGTCGGTATCGGCTGCAAGACCAATCCTCCTCATGATGACGGATCCTACAGCCCTAGCGGCTGCATCATGATTTTATTCCTTTTTGGGTAATATTCGTGGACTTGACGACCTTCCAATTTGTCAGCCCATCATCTCTAAGCCCCGGGTTTCTGACACAACGGGCTTTGCTCTTTGACCGGCAGCCGCCACAACGAAGGGATTCAGATAGACAATGGATATTAGCAACAGCTTCCAAGAAAAGACCAATCTTGGCTTACTCTCCCAAATGTCTACGGATCAGAGTTTAATGGATTAATTATCATCGTTCGCTTGCCACACCCCGGCCTCTCGGTTGTTGTGGACTGTCCGAGGATGCCGAATGGAAAAGCCCCGCTCTTCGGCGGACTTTACACGGCTTAAGTCCCAGCGTCTGCATAATCAATAGGGCTCTTCGGCTCGGGTAGGCACTGTTTGTAGAGCATTTGACTGCTGCGTGTGGAATGGGGAATGCCTTCCAGAGCCAGATTAACTCGCCGTGTCAAGATCTGGGGTCGCATATAGGTGCATGTACTGATATCCGTACCTCGAGGAATAGTTAGTGCACTAACTGCAAAACGAAAGCCTTCCGTCTTGTCGGGTCTGATTCTTAACCCGGATCGGCGATTAACCCACCTTTTTATGTCTTCGTCCGGGGCGCGCCCTCTAAAGCCGCGGATATAGTCTCCTGTACGGGTACGAATTGCTCTGTAATTGGACCCTGGACAGGTCAGCCACACTTAGTAGTGAGTTGGAACTTTGGCCTCTCCCACAAGCTCCCTCCAGTACAACCGCAGGACTTGGGGCCTAAACCCGTCCATGGAATCTGGAGATTTGCAAGCATGACAAAACAGGCCAGAAGCCACGCCCTTGTTGGACTTGGGCTGTACTGTAGTTGGAGCTGAAATGTAGCGTACCTTGGGTCTGTAGTTGCAGTACGCCCTACACGCCCCCCTAGCTTGAATACAGCACTTACTTTTACGGCATGCCATGGGTTGGATGATAATGGATGGATCTCGTTATCCGTTGTGTTGACCTCCATGTTAAATACCTTGGCTGATCCTATCCTGCCTTGCCCTGGCCTTCTTGTGTGTTTGCAGTTCATCATTTCACTCTAGTATATTGACTTTGTTATATTTCACGAACACGATCTGACCAATACTCGAAATAATTAAAGCTCGACCATCATTATTAAACTTCGCCTTCGGGGTTCGGGGATTGCGACACTTATTGCATCCACAAACCGCTTACACAAGCCAAGCCAAGCCGACGGGACCATATAATAGTTGCCGCTCCCGCCATCAATCCGCCTCGATATCCGCGAGCAATAACGTTATACATACCAACTCAATCGTCCTGTCAATTTCACAGGCCTCAATCCTTTCAATTATTCGACGGTAGTACTCAGATGGTATCATAAGGTCTCCAACACACCCGAATTCTCATATTGCGACATTAGACAGCCGTAAGGCGTCTCGTTCAATACTCGCTTCTACTTCAACATCTACACCAAAAAATAAATCATGGCGACCGAAACCGATACTCTCTCATTCTCGTTACCTACGAGCACCGCTCCCACCGACGTTTCTGAATCCACATGCATGCCTCACTCGACTCCCTTTTACCAAGCCTCGGAATGCCCGCAACAGACCAAGCAGGCCGAGTGGGATACGAGAATACCACCACTGCAACCGACCGCACAATCACAAGATTCTGTATCAGGAAGTGGATGTTTCAACGACGGAGGTCTTTTATATAGAGTTCAGGCTGAGCGCGAGTGTCGAGAGGGACCTGGCAAGTAAGTCGGAGGGATCATCTTAGATTACCGAATTTGACCGGACGTTGAATTGCTGACTATACTTTGGTGTTTCTTAGAACCGTTGAAGAGGCCTGCCAACGCTCCCTGAACCACTTCCCATGCCCCGGACTTGCCTTTCCGATGCCAGCCCTCGATTTTGACTTTCGAATCGCTGTTCGTTTAAATCAAGAGGCTGTCCATGTCGACTCGGGCAACACCAAGGAGATCACTACCGTAGCAGCCGGAGTATGGTCCGGCTCTTTTGGCCACGGCCGCGTCATTGTGCGTTTTCCCTTTTTTCACACGCCCCCCCCGACCCCTTCTAGATTCTACGCTTTTATCCAATTCGTGGCTGACTGAGGACGATCTTATGTGTGGTGTATAGGCAGGCGGATATGATCTTGGCCAGGCACGCGGTTTTAGGCCCATGAGGCTTGTTGAGGGCGCCTTTGTCGTCCAAACAAGTGATGAACAGCCTGCACTGTAAGTTTTCAGAACTCTAATAAGTCACTGAATTGGGATTTAACTCATTGGTCAGTCTTGAAATGCGCACTCGCGGTTCTCTCTCAGGACCTGCAGATGTTCTCGATACTCTATTAAGCCCTCGGGCCCCCAAGGACATTGACCCACGACGATACGGATTCCGCATGTTCGCGACGTTCAAAACATCCGACAAGCGTTACGCCGAAATCGTCAACTGTGGATTATGGGTGGCCAGTGGTGCCTGGCGTGGCGAGCACTTGGTTATCGAGTAAGTCCCTTTCTTGAGTCATAGTCCCCATCTTACAAGGGCGTGCCTAATCACAAGACGCAGTGCCTACCGTGTTACATAAAAAATCTCAATCACCAGCAAGCGAAAGATCCGAATGACTTGACTTGACAGAAACGACATTTTTAGCATTGCATAAGGGATCCTGACTGGATAGCGGATCCCTCGGCGCACCACAGGAGTTGGTCTTTAACAGCCGAGTCAATTTTTGACCCGGTTAGCAAATAGGAGGAAATGGACGGATGATGACGATGCATTGAGCGGCGTAGACATTGGATGTTGAGACTTTCCCATCTCTTCCCTAATCCTCATTTGTTTGGGTAGTGATGAACTAAATGACCTGCCTATTCAAAACCAAATAACGTTATTTAACGGCAAGCTGACATTCCATCTCAATTTTGGTGTATGTAATTCCATCCGGTACCCACGTCGGTCTCTTACTCGGACCATGATACACCGACGGTGTCATGAGAATGGGTTTCGGAGATATCATTATCAAGCAAGAATATTCTCCTCCTTTGCCGGCTATTCTGGACCAATTCTTGATCAGTCGGTCACACCAATTTCTATTGCTTATTAGGAATATGCCCGAAGGTCAGACGGCCTCTGGTTTGGCTCTGGCTGATTGATTCATAATCACTGTCTCTCGAGCTGACCCAAATCATCCGGATCGGCGGCCCACCCAAGCCCTCAACTCCTCAATCATCGAAGTCAATTTAGATCTCGATACTGTCAGATTGGCTTGTTTTGTGTGGCCGTTGTGCATACCCGCGCATTCCGACTCGGACGCCGTGGACTTTGCTCTATGGGGAAAGTGTCAGCAAAACACAATGCTAATACAGGATTCGCATGCGAGGTTACTTGCCTTGTAGATCTGATGCAACACAGTCTTGCTGCCGTGTCCCTGAATCCTTATCGCCGTGCCTACGGACCTATCTCACTTGAGCTTAATCCGGAGTTCCAGACAACTGAGCTTCCTCAGGCGACTCTGATCCTCCTCGTCTCCACTGGCGACCACATCGTCCACGGCTCCGACGGTTCCTGTTGTGATCTCCACCTCACAGTCTCCCTCCTGTTCAAACCAACTCGCGACCGCGAGGATCTTCTCAATAGCTCTACCCGTTCCTGCGAGTGTCACGGCAGCACTGTCTGCATCTCTACCGCTATTTCGCTGCAGCGCCTCGACACGCGAATGTAGGGACGCGTACTTGGGTGCTGCGTCGGTGGTCTTGAGTGAGTCGTCAAGCTGTTTACGGGCGCGTTTGACCACAGCCATGAATGGTGTCCTTGAAGACACGTATATGATGCGAGATTTGGATGATGCTGGAGGCTGGCGCCTGGTTAGGGGGCGTTTCTCGACACGAGCGCCTGGGAAGTGTTAGTCGCTTATTCGCAATATTTTGTGAAAACTATACCTTCTGAAATAGCAGGCATCTTACTGAAGGTACCGTATACCTTGTTTGGAGCCTTGGAAGCCTCGGTCGAAGCCATCTTGTCGTTTTTTTTTTTTTTTTTAATGAGATTTGGCTGCCTGATGCCGATCGACAAATGAATCTTCAAAAGAACCTTTCGACGAGTGTAAAGGCAGGGGCCCGAACAAGTCCTACTTTGTAAATGCCACGAGTCCTCCTTTTTGAATCGGTTGTTTCTAGCCACCTCAGTGTTTCAAGACGTCTGAGTATGAATGATGCCTAGCGTGAGTAGAAGTTGAAGTGATGAGAAGAAGACACAAGCCTCATGAATGGAAAGGAAGAGTAAAAAAGTCCTTTTAGATACGGATACCCCCACTACCGCGATGCTTTCATGAACCGCGGCGAAAAAGCGACCTTCAAATCGATACCTTCTGAAAGAATTTGAAATAGATGCTGAGAACAATTATTATAAGAAGTTAATAAACTTCATATCATTATCGCAAAATCTTCCTTCCAAAGTTGAGGATGAGAGCGCCACTGATCTGTGGCGCAGTTCATGCTCCCCAAATGTAGCGTTTCTAGCGCACCAGCGGCCCGCTACGGACGTCACCTTGAAGCTGTCGGCTGAGCTCACCTAGAGTCAATATCTTCTGGGCTACTCGTCCATCTCCAACTCGTTCCTAATCAGTATCAGTCCACCATCGCCATAAACTCATCGCCGCCATCTTCTCTCATGGCTGCCTACCTGGCTATTCGCGCAGTATCGACCAGCTAGGCACCTATTCATAATGTCCATTGCAATCTGGCCTCCTGTCTCGCCGGCCGAGCTCAGACTTAAAGCCTCCGAAACCCAGGTACTACGACCTCATGCGACGAAGCGAAACGAGAGAAAATAAGTCAAGACAACATGCTGATCTATTTTGACAAGGCGCGCGAACTCGATTGGATCGTCGACGAAACACTCGAGGTCTGCCGCGATCTTAAACATGGCCTCGAGGATTGCTATGCGCTCCTCGCGCCTATCGATCCGGGCAGTACACTCGTCATGAGTACACCGCGCAACGAAAAGGTCAAGGGCACGCTCACTCGTGTCGGTACTCGTATTGTCAAAGGCGTAAGGTTGCCTGCTGAGCTCATGTTCCCCTGCATGCAGCTCCAGCCTCGTTCTGCAAGCTGACGTCCTTGGATCGCAGACTATACATCTCCAGCTTCGAACGATACCCCCACAGACATTGTCCCTATCGCAGTCCAAAGCTATTCATATCCAAGGCCTCGATGCTCTGCACGGCTACCTAAACCAGTCCATTGATCTCCTCGCTATTACCTTGTCCAAACCACAGGACGCTAGCTCACTCGCCTCTACTCTCAGTATTCTTGCTGATTCTCTCTCCGATTCATCAGCTATTCTCAAAGGACCTCCTTTAACAGACTCTGATCCTGCTTGGCAGATGTGCTCATGTTCACCAGACCAGTTTGTGCCATCAATTGGGCCCAACCTCAGCTTTTATCTCGGTCTTCAAGAAAGCTGCATAATTCTTTGGTTGCGTGCTCTAGAACCTGTTCATGCGCATGTTCATTTTGGCACCAAGCTTGGTCTAGCCTTTGGAACTGTACGTCGACTGGAGCATGATGAGATGGACACCGTTTTCCGGTATAACACACAGGGGTCCAACATTGGCGGCTCGAAGCGGGGCAGTGCCCGCCATACCCCAGAGCCAGGATCGTCCGCTGCAGAAGTGGATAGTAATGATATTCAGGAAGTCTATGTCCGGGAAAAGGTACGCGTCGAAAGCGCAGATCCGAGTCTCATATCCATTCAGTCCAAGCTTAGCTACCTCAGTCACATGCTTGGCCAAGCGCGAAGGAACATTGCTGAGGTTCTAAGTGTTGACTCTTAGAAGTGAGGGGAAAGGCCATGTGAGCAGCTTTGCATGTAAACTGATTGGATACCCTGGCGTTGAGGTGACAATGGATCTTATTGGGCGGGGTTTTCACTCCCAAGCTTGTTTTGGATTATCATCGCCTTCGAAGGCGTAAAAATCGATATCACTGCATGCTGCCATATTATGAATGCTGCTTCTTCAGTTTCAGATGAACTTGTAGAAATTTAGATAATACATCTGTCCATGTAATCCATAATCCACATTCCATCGCTCCTCCGCTAAAACCGTCAAGACTCTTGACATAAAACAAAATGGACTATGCTGTGAAAACGCAAAGAGACAGCCTCTAATCTCGTACAGGAGGTATGTTCAGCCTGGATCTGACCAGGCGGGTGATATGATCAGGATACTGTGGGGTGAGAGCGGCGGTAGTGTTGTCGCTTGAGCACTTATCGAACAGGAGACCAAGGCATAGGGACGAGGATCCTTGACTTCATGCTCTGGATAAGAGGCACTGTCTTGTGGACTGTGTCGCTCCAGCCCTCGACCTGCCAGCTCTGTTCACGACGGCCTCGGCGCTCCTCAAGGTTGGCAAATTGCCATAGATGGTGGACTGTGTTAAGGTCACCAATCTGAACGAACCAAGCACCAACGCCCTCCATGACCTCACGGCGAGCCTTGAGACCTCGTCGCCAGTGTGTCTCCCACTCGAGCAGGTTGCCGGGGTGCAGTGTGTAAGAACGCAGCTCAAAGACACCACCGAGCGATCGTGGGGGAGTGGTTGGCCAGAAAGAAAATTCTTGCATGAGAGAGACGTTCTTGGAGTTGATTAGGCCCTTTAGTTTGTTGTCAAAGTCGGCAAATTCGGGGTGGTGAGTGATTGAGTATCGGGATTGATGGTAACCTTCGTATTTTTGGTATTCCCAGATGTGGACTGTTATAGTGGTTAGTAGTTAGAAAGCATAATAAAATTAATCATAACCTACCGAAGGTGTCACAATCGCCAACTTCTGTCCTCCAGCTTCCGACCAGGTTCACCTTGTTCTCGGGGGCGTTGGCCATCTTGGGGTACCACTTTCCAACGAGATCGACATACTCGTCAACCTTCTCAGGCTTGACTTGGTGAAGAACGATCGAATGGACGTACTTGCCACGGGCAAGAACTTGACTGAAGCTTGCTTCGAGCTGAGCATCGAGCTCACGACCCTCCTTGGTACCGTATATGAGGTTGGTCAAAGGGCCCGCCTTGCGGGCAGGCTCAGGCTCCTTCACCTCTTCAGAGCGTCCTACATGGTCATTCTGTGAGCCCTCGACCGACGCGTTGAAAGGAACGTTAGCAGACTGCGGGTGAGAGGGCAACGAACTGGCTTCTCGCTTCTTCTGTGCCTCGACCAGGTGATCGCGGAATTCCTTCTGCTTCTGACTGAACTTATCGACCTCTGCGTGTGTAGGGTTGACATCTCCCAGCGAAGGTGTGCGACCGTTGAGGATAGCAGTAGAGCTCAGAGCTCGTACCCCTGCGAGAGGAGTGACGGCAGCGGCGCGTGCAAATTGGCGACTGAGCATTTTGGGGATGGTTGGAGCTTAGAGCTTTGATTGCGGTGAGGAATGGAGATGTAGAGTCTCGAGGTGGATGGGGCGCAATTCGTGTCTAATAAAGCTGACACTGGCGCGGGCGCGGGGAGATTGCGGGCGATCTTGCAGATGACAACAACGTTAAAACGTCAAACGTTAGAGTTGTGCGGTTGTAGATCTTGGAGGGACCGAGACGGACAGGGGAGATGCTGAAAGGAGAAAATACACCGAGGAAACGGAAGCAGAAGGTCAGATGCGGCACGATTGGTGGCAATCAAATGCTGGCAGGGCACAGCAGAAGCGGGAAGGCAGGCGTTTAAGCGTCAAGGTGGTATCAAAGCACCTTTTGGTTGAGATTGCCCTGGCTCTGGCAAACCTAAGGAGGAGGGCGAAGCGCGTGAACGATTGGGCAGCTTAGAGTTGGAGGGACGGAACGGCTTTCGGTTACAAGCCCAGGAATGTATAATTCACCCCGCACTTATTGGGCGAGTTTTGGTTGTTTTCAACGACGAGTATGACGAGTACAGACTCTATGAGCCTTTGACAGAGAAACAAGGAGAAAATAGGCTGATTTGATTGAGGGAGACAGGAGTGATGAGATCAGACGGTTTACAGTACGTACACTACCTTCTTAAAGCTGGAGCTCGGGGAGCTATCTGATGATGTCACCCCAGCTTAGTCGTCACGTGTAAAAGCTTAGCGCGTCAAAGAATGCGGGGTTCGGTTGGGCCTGCTGTTCCTCAGCTCTGGCCAGGTACGTACCCATCTTACTCAGCAGTTCTCAAACTCTCTCTGCCTTAGCCTCAAGGCACGCAGAAAACCATCCGGGCTCGGCTTCGGCAGAACCCGCTCGGAGCTGTGTCGTTCGGAAAAAGGCTCGTTCTGTAGCAATCTCAATCTTGAAGCGATACAGTCCATCAAACCGAACCTACCTCCCACGATACCCACGAAATCCGTCATCATGTCTTGGCTCGGTGTTCAACCCCTCAAGAAGTTCAACGCTCCCTTCTGTACGTTCGATTGCGACTCGTCCATCTGCGCCATCGTGAACGTGTCCCACTGACTCCTCCAATAGTGAAGCCTTACTGGCCCTTCTTCGCTGCCGGTACGTGAAATTGCGCAATTCGTCCGGCAAAACGGTTCTCTCCCGATCATATACCGCCGCGCCCGACTTCAATTGATCTTTCGATGAGTTTTGGACAGCAATTGATTCTTGATATAGGTGTTGTTATTGCCTACGGCGTCAACTCCGCCCAGTCCGCCATGATGAACTGTACGACCCCTATAAGATGAGCACAGAGCGACGACTAATCAGATATAACAGCTGCCGAGTGGAAGAACGACCCCCGCAACCCCAACGCCAAGTCTGGCGGTCACTAAGTTTGATGGAAAGGAAATGGGGTTTCGTCCAGCTGGCACGCATAATCGACCCGCTCGAACGCGAGGCCATGGTTCACAAGATGGAATTGTATCATAGAATCGAAAAAGGGGCTTAATTGACCTATACAACGATCATACGAAAGTTGCCCATGGATATAACTGCGAACGACGAATGCCCTCGAACTCCGGATGTCCGATTGTGTGGGAAGCAAGACCGAAGTCTGATCTGGTTATGTGATATGTACAAACCCTTGACTCACTCTGAAATCTACCATCATGCTCCGTGGTTTATTTCTATTTTTGTGCAAGGGAGATGAACCATGGCCCAATACTCACCGCGACATACTGGCTATCAAGTTCTTGTGGATGTAGCGGTCCATCATCATGGCCACATGATATCTCGTTTCTGTACTTACTTTATGCCGTGGGTGCCTCTATTTCATGCGGAAGCATCCAATTTCTTCCATAGACCTCTCAATATAATCCTCCGATAAGGAGGATTATGCGTCAAGACATGAAACAGGTGACAACAGGTATATTGGATTTGACTAGGTAGTCTTTCATAATAGACCTCAACTATCAGGTGAAACTACGCATTTAAGAGAACATGTCTAAAGACCTTGACTAGCCAGCCATTGCTGGATTGTTGACAACGTTTGTGGTGGGGATAAAGTGCCGTCATGTTAAGCAACGGCCCGACGCCCTTTGAGATTTCTCCCACTGACAAATCATTGCCATTATTGCTCTCCACGCTCGACTCATGCGGCCTACAACCTTCTTAACAACACCGACTTGAGTCCGCTCTAACATCCCATCATTCCTCTATAGATGCGCTTTCTTCTTGGTTTTTTTTCTGCTGCTAGACCAACTGTAACTACGACTAGACGAGCCTCAACTTTCGCTTTTTCTTCATACAAAGTTTGCTTATCTACAATGACTGCTACAGCAGCAACCAAGCCGAATGGCAACGGAGGCAAAAAGGAGGTTAAGATTCTCATGCTTCATGGTGAGTCTTCATGACGTTCTTGCAAAGAGATGCATTCCGTATCTGTCATCTTCAGCATACCCTGGACTCACCCGTAATCTCACAAGTCCCTCACTGATATTTATCACCAGGCTACACACAATCTGGCGCTCTCTTCCGTGCCAAAACCCGTGCTTTAGAGAAGACACTCGTCAAATTGCTCAACCCTATCTCACTTCTCCCTGTCTTCCTTTATGCCACTGGTCCCAACCGTCTAAGCCCAGAAGACATCCCCGGCTATCAACCCCCTGAGGAGCCTCAGCCAGAGGACTACCAACCCGATACCTGGGCATGGTTCCGCAAAGATGAAGCCACAGGCAACTATCGACTGTTCGACGAGGGCATGGCTACCGTTGGACTGGCCATTCGGGAGGCAGAGGGCATCGATGCAGTGTGCGGTTTCAGCCAGGGCGGTGCCATGGCCGCTCTGGTAGCAGCTGCTCTTGAGCCAGAACGCACTCTGCCTGAAGGAAAGGAGGGAGAGTGGGCGAGAGGCCTTAGAGAGGCAAACTCTGGGAAGGCTCTCAAGTTTGTCATTTCGTACTCCGGATTCTGGGCCACTCCCGACTCGCTTCAGTTCTGTTATGAGCCCAAGATCAAGACTCCTTCATTACACTTCCTGGGTAGTCTTGACACAGTGGTTGACGAGAGTCGAAGCCGGGCTCTCACAGATCGTTGTCAAGACCCTCTTGTACTTGTTCACCCAGGAGGTCACCACGTACCCGTGTCCAAACAGTGGGCAGCGCCTCTGGCTGGCTTCATCAAGGAGCATGGTCAGAACA
Source organism: Fusarium oxysporum f. sp. lycopersici 4287 (assembly GCF_000149955.1). NCBI lineage: Eukaryota > Fungi > Ascomycota > Sordariomycetes > Hypocreales > Nectriaceae > Fusarium > Fusarium oxysporum. Next base: position 1,567,404 of record NC_030987.1, read on the forward strand.
ATGAGCCCAAAGCAGAGTTGTGATGAAGAATTTTGTCGAGGAGTGGTTTTTGTTACGACATTCTTATTGAGTATTGGGAAAACACATATAGACTAAGACGCACACGAATAGATAGACTGGTGAAATACACCAAATGCCATGTCATATATCCTCATCCAGAGGACTATCTAACCTGTATAATTACAGACCACCTAAACCGTCATGAATTATGAATCGCTCTATCCTGTACTCCATAGTCTTATTTAGCAGGCTGGATTCGTGCCATCATCTCCTCCTTGGTGATGAGGTGATCAATTCTCTCCAATAGTCCCAGGAGACTCTTCATGTTGTGACTCCACTCGTTGAGGACATCGTCAGCATCTCTAGGCTTTGCGAAGCTCACAATTCGTGCGGGTCGATCAATTTTGGCGTAGACAGTCTTGGAAGTTACAAGCTCGCTGATGTACTTCTCTGTCTCGTCCTCGGCAAGATCAAGTAGCTGAGTCAGGCGGCTCATCTGGATGCGAGTATAGTACTTGGCAATAACTCGAACGTTGTGCTCAATCACTCGCTTTCGCAGATCCTGCCATCGCTGATGAGCCTTGTCGTCCGAAGATTGACCTGGCTGCGCGTCAAAGACGTCGGTACTGCAGAGGTGAGGGCCGAATCTCTTAGAGATCTCTGGCCATCGCATCAACTCATGAACAGTAAAGAGTCGCAGAAGTTCTGCTTCGGCTGGAACTTCGGAGTTGCGTGTGTCTTTGTGGATTCGGTGGAGAAGATCGTGCTGTTCGTTGTCATAGGGAGCTAGGATGACAAAGTAGATAATGCGTTGCAGGACCTATGGTGAAGAGATTAGCAAAGCAGATTGGCACTTCAAAGGCAGTCAACGTACAGGTCGAAGCTTGGCTGGGTCTTCCTCAACTGCTTCTGTGTCCAGAACCTGCCGATAATGCTTGCACACATCCAGGTACTTCTCCTCATGCTTAGCAAGGATGATCTGCTGCTCGTAGTAACGCAGCTTCAAATCAGTTGTGTCGTCCTCCTTCTCCTCCGGAACCTCCTCGCCGCGGGCCTTCTTCTTTTCACGCTCCTTTTGCTCCTTCTCAAGCTGCTCGGCTGTCTTTTTAGGCTTGCGAGAAAGATACCGGGTGCTGATTTTGCGACCTAGAATAGCAGCCTGTGTCCAGTCTCCGCTCTCAATGCATAGCTCAACTTGCGCCAGAATGAACTCGGTCTTTTCCCGTCGATCCATTGAACCAAAGGTCTCGACTTGCAGCTCGCAAAGAATCTCGGTGGCGGATTTTAGATCACCCTGCTTCTTCTTAATGTCGGAAAGGATCTTGGTGACACGGGCTCGTTCGACTTCGACGAAGATCTTTCCCTCTGTTACTGTTCGCAGGGTCTCGATTACAGAGAGCTTGGTCTTGAGGTCGGGGGTGTCGTCGAGGAAGCCCATGACGGTCTGGACCATCTTGGTGATGGCTTGCTTGAGCTGACTGTGCTTCTTGGACAAGACCAAGGTCTGGTCGTTCAACAAGCTCCAGTCGCCCGCATTTTTGCATAGTGTGACGATTGCGATCAGGACTCGTGATGTGGACGCAAGATCGGAGGCCTAGTACTGGATTAGCGGCGAAGGGGAGTGAGCAGGCGTGTACCAATGCATACTTGTCGGGTTTGCTTCTCGAGCGCAGCAAGCTTCTCAATGGCGCCTTGGAGGTTACCGGACTAAATAGAGCGTCAGAAAAAGCTCAATATCGGTAGCTCAAAGCTCAAAAACCTACCGCTGCCAGCTTCTCAGCTTCGGGAAGCTGCTGGTCAACTTCCTTCGAGAAGTCCTTCTCGGGCTTTAAAACTCCGTCAGACATGGTAGCGGCGATCGCGATGTAGTCCCCTCAAGATCTGTAATTATCGGCAAAAGTTTGAATTGGAGGGTTCGAGTTCAGGGATTGTTCGTGTGTAATGTTGTTGCGATGAGTTTAAGGTCGTGGGGGCGTGTTTGGTTTAGTCCAAGCTGGTCGATTCAGTGACGAGGCTCACGCAAGAGGCTCCTGCCTGCCTGTCGCTAGGTCCCCACCAAGCGAAGCAGGGCCGGGCCTGGAATTTAGTGGGACCGGTTCCGGATTCTCCATCATCCAATTTCTAGGGCACGTGACCGTCACCAACATGACCTCAACTGAAGCCAGGCTAGGTTCAAAGACAGTATCGCGACTCAGTCAAGCTTATTTCATGAGCTCTGAAAGTGCTCTAAAAGAGCTTCTTGTTTAGAAACTCTGCAGATCCTGGGGAAATACGAGCCTAAATTTGGACGTTTTAGGACATGTTCATTCTTCACTCTAGGGTAATAGACTACCTAATTGAAGCTTGCATGTACTCTGTGTTAGCAACTAAAAGGAATACGAAGACGAATTTGCAACAAGAAAACTATGGTGGTACGATAGGAGACTAGCATTAGCATAAATGAGTCATTATATTCTTTCTAGTTTGCATAGTGCCTTCAACTTTCTGAACCCAACAAGCTGAAAATATGAGTTTTAGTAAGAGATTGTTCTGCAATCTTTTCCTTTCGGGCATGGTTGTAGCTGTAGCTGTTCGAAGAAAGAAGTATCTTTACTTGAAGATGGCGAAGAGCTTGCAATTTGCAAGTATCAGTTAGTTATTTTAAAAGTTTACCAGAATGAGGTGCTAAAGCTTTATCCATCACTAGGGGAGCAATGCTAACCTAGACTCAAACGTATTTATTCACGTCAACAGATAAAGTCAGGGTCAGAAGGTTACCATAAATAGGAAATTACGCACGGAAAAACACTTGGGGAAATCTCGAGATAGCGGCAGGCTTGGTATCACGCGATAGCTGTTTGATTGCCCCGACTGTGTGCCAATTCATCACCAAGGAGGCACATAATTTTTACAAGAGGGTGCAATAAGTCCGAAGCTAGTTGCCTAGATACGAGCCGAGATCAAAGTGTTTGGACGCCTTCTGCCGAGTATAACTTCAGCCTGACTGAAGTCTTTATGTATCCAAATTCACTCAGTTCAGTGAATTACCAGGATGTTTGCTTCGTCGGTGAAGTCTGATAGTAGTTAGAAGGGCGTCGGTAGTGTAGCCTTAGTGAGTAGAAATTGAGAGAGTACGAGAAGTAATACGTCTAGAACGACATATCCCTTCAGCGCGAAATAAAGTTCTTGTCATGCTTGCCCCATTAGTGCTTTTATACCAGATATGGTATGGGTTTATAGCTAAAATCAGTCAAAGTCTGTTGATAAAACCCCCTATCCCCAACGGTATAGCTATATGATTCTGTTCTCTTTTGTAATGCTGATACATTCTTAAGATCTAGTTTCCACCTCATTCTTGAGATATTTCAAGACTGGAGGTATAGTGTCAGCAATAATTGTAGGTTTAGGCTCAGAGATACCCCCTGAGACTATGATGATCATGTACACCTGACAATATGTACTCAAATCACAGCATGTCAATAACATGTCCATATATTCAGCGTTCAACACGGTTCTCAGCTTCGACGTTGGCGAAAGCCCATAATTAATCGATGCTCATGTGAGACATTGCTGAGAAAGGAGCCATACTAGTTGAGAAGTATAGTCAGGGAATATAGAACTACTTCAAGACTCCGAAAAACACGTAAACAGACTCAACAGGCGGTTCATTGCGGAATAATCTGAAAAGGGCCAAAACTATCAGCCACTCATATTGCCTGACCGGCCCGCAGGATGATATCTGCTGGTACAAGCAGGGGATATTGCTTCACCACATGCGATCTCCTGATGCGGCAAATCTCTTTCGAAAACCTCTGACAAAATGATACAGAGGCTCATATAAATGTAAAACTTTGCCTGTGAAACTCCTCTACTTTACTATATAACCACAGGCATCCTGGCATTCTCATAATTCTCGTAACAGTGATGAAGATAATCAAAGCCAACAAACAGAGATTCCAAACAGGACAGTTTAGATCAATTATACAGGTTATTTTTTGTGTTTTTCACAAGACGATACATGCTAATTTGATCCCAAGAACAGTCGTCGCTCTCATCTCATCGAAGACTGCTATCTTGACGGGTGAGTAAGACATCGTCAACCTCATGACAGACTCTAGGCCAAGCTCAAATACATCGCAATATATGCAGCTAAGACCCAACAACACATAGATCATAAAATCCCGGTCGATCAATCTGTATATTAGCCGGCTATGTCTCCAAAGAACTGATTCTGAACCCAGAATTTGCCCCTTATGAACGCACATTGAGGCCCAGAACAACCTAGAGACACAGTAAAGTTCGGTTCAAGAACCTCATACCGCTGCTTGAATAGGGGGCTCGCCCCATTGCTTGTCGTCTGACTCTTCAGCAAGCATGCCAAATCTAGTACCCCTACTTCCTTTAATTTCTTTTGTAAAGACTTATTAGCTGTATAGAAATAGGGATTACGGGGCAGGCATAACTTGTACGGTTTAAATTCCCTGGCATAAAACTCTGAGCCATAGACGCCAGGGTAGGGTAACTAGCCTTGGTTAGGTATTGAAGAGGACCGAACGGCACATATCGAGAAATTAATCTGGCATATCCAGCATCTCCTGAACAAGGGGTGATTTCAAACTTCTCCGTCTGGAAGGTGCGTACATCTTGATTTAGGCTGTAAAAGAAATACAGCTGAGCAATGTCCAGCAGGCATTGTAGGTATTACCTCTTATCTCCGATCATGAATTTGCTTTCGCGACTGAGATAGAACTGCTGACGGGAACTCTCAATAATATTTAGGATAGTCCCTTTGATTGATGTTATTCAGAACTTGAAGTTGTTGGCTGAAAATATAGACAGGCTGAATACCTGAATCTTGAAGCTTTATGTGGTTTCGTATGGAAGTTAGGAGATGGCAGGAGAGGATGTCAGACGCAGGTAAGAATAGCCCAGGCATCATTATTATCTATAAAATATGCCTCGACTCTTGCAAAAATAAACGAATTCTAAATGCAGGGCCAATAATGCTCTCCAGCCTTTTGTCTTGAGCTATCCAAAGACTGTACTTTTCGTTTCTAGTCAGATTTCGTATTGAATATAATAGCAGGTCTATGAATCTAACAGGAGATATGAGAGTATACTAGAGACAGAATAAGCTAAAGACATATTCTGCACACGCCTGATATTTGTTTCAAGATCTGGTTATGGATCAATATAAATTCGAAGCCATGAAAGCTTCAGAGCGAAGTTATGATGATTTTTCATCAAGAAGATTTCATCCATACATAAAATGATGCCCTCCCATTTAGTCTCAGATTTTACGCTCAATGAGAGAGTTAAAGAATCTTTATCGAAAACAATGCAAACAAATCTTGAACTGGCTTGATATGATAGAGGTTGAATCTATAGTCGGGGGAAGCTCGGGACAGCAGTTGAAGACGATTAAGTGATTGGTCCGTGCGCCATGGTCATTGTTTATCAACTTTCGCGCTCCGCATCATCAAGTGGAATCAAAACAATCCAAAGTCGCTTATGATACCCGGCGCATGACTAATTCAAGGGCAAACACCCAGAACTTATGGCAACCAGCGATTCGACAAGCCATTGAAAATAGGACTGTACTGTAACACATATTCGTATCAACAGCCTACCCCACGAGTAACCACCAGAACACCCCACGGTAGTCATCATGGCGGCCAGCAACCTCTCGACATACTCCGATTGCGTCTCCTCTCTCCGCACATCCCTCAAATTTCTCGAATCATCCGTTGAGACTCTTGATAATGGCGTATCCGATTTTCCCCGTCTAGTCAACGTCCTCAAGACCGTCCGCGTAAGTCTCTCCACTCACCTTACGCTGCTTCTACTTACACCTCGCAGCACTACGAACTCATCCCACAACCCACTCTCGCTGCAGCTGAAGCTTCATTACGCGACGAAATCGGACCATATATCGCTCTTCTTCTCGCCCGCGCAGACTCCCAGATCGAGCGTCAGGAGCGTCGCATCGAAACACTCAAAGCCCGCGCAGAGCTTCAGCAGGGTCGTTTATCCCGCCCAGATGATGACTACGACGAATACGGTGGAAAGTCTAAGAAGCAGAGAACCGGAAGTCGTAAGTTAACTGCAGAGGAGAAGCTCCGCGCGCGAGCAGTTCGACAGCGCAAGGAGGCTCTGCGCTATGGTGTCGAGAGATTAGAGCTGGAGGTGTTGCAGAAGGAGAGGGAGCTCAGGAAGAGACTGGAAGGATGAGAAGTGAACGAATAAACGAGAAACGGAGAAACAACTGTACGAAGGCAGTTTGAAATATGGTCCCTCGATGCAACGAAATCTACATTGCGACACATCATGCCCCCAGAGGCAAAGACATGAAGTCGCATCGATCAATGAGCAAGCCAGGTGGGATCGGCACCGGACATATACTGGCTTCGTCAACATATCGAGCAATGCCAATCCTCCTCGGCGAAAAACGCGCGGAAACCAGTCAGAGGATTACGTACTGAGTTCATCTTGAACTCAGTAGGAACTCAAGGCAAGTGGTTACTTTAACTTGAACACGACCCAAGCTCCAGAACGGTACGTTGCCTAGTCTCATATAGGCTAGATTAGACATGTTATTGATACCCAGTTTTACGAAGAAACTGCCACGCGTTCCTGAGCAAAACCTTAACACCACATGCATTGGTGTCAATGGCTGTTGAATGGTCCCGCCAGTTGCAGATCCTAAATTTAGACTCAGCCCAACCTCACAATTGATCAATTCGAGGATTCAACTTGCATTCCAATAATCATCGTGTTCACTAGGTCAAAGGGATACCTTATCCCTTGTCGTTGTAACTACAGCTTGCTTGGTACTGTTCATATCTGCACCTGGCCAACCCAGATCCATTGACAAAATACAACCCCTTCCACACAAAGCCCAGCCTGCTCGCAGGTCTACGAGCACGTTTCCTCGAAAACTCAGGCCCACAGCCACACCGGGTCGTCGGGCGTTATGCCACTTCGCCAGAGGGTGAGAAACCTTATTCGAATCAAATCTCGCGGTTTTCCCGAGGGTAATAGATAAAGCGAAGAACAACAATAAGTGAGGACAGTAGAAAAGAAGACATTCAAAGTGAAAAGAACAGCCTAGTTGCAGGCGCCGTGGTCCGAGGTATAACACAAGGGGGTTTTTCGTCCCAAATATACTCCATCCAACATATTTCCCATCCCAGTGCAGAAACCAAATCGCCGAGTCGTAACTCTAAAAACGTTAAAATGTGACAAACAATAAACGAGCAGCCCGTACGTGGGTCTGACGGTGTTCGACGGGCGATATATCGCACATCGCCGAACGGGTATCCCAGGGAATCCATGCATGGATCGTTGCTCATAACAAGATGAGGTAGTTGCTGGGCGCAATACCCGTCTCGCCGCTCTCTTTGCGCGCTTGCCACCACCTTCCGCTAACATCCGACACTTCGAGGATCTCGTGCTTGGAGAATGAAATTTCGTTGGCGTCATCCGGGTTGGCCTCGTAGCTGTAGATGGCCTTTGCTCTATAGGGATATTCAGTGGGTGGCACGACCTCGGTGTCGTTGCCGGGAGAGTTGTTTGGCTTGGCTTGCGGTGGTTGTTGTTGCATGACTGAGTTGGTAAAGCTTTGGGGAACTGCTGATCCGCGTGCTCCTCCGACTTGCGAGATACCTCCCACAGGCGATGGGTTCTCGAAACCATTAAGCTGAGCAGAAGTGTACATCTGAGGGGGCTGGACCGAGTTGGATGTCTCGGGGCGGCCACCGTAGGCGTTCATAGTAGATCGATGAATCGTAGTGGATTCTTTGGCGAGGGCAAATGAGTCAAGGAAAGCTCGAGGAGTTGAAGAGGGGCTGGATCCAAAGTAAAACGTCCAAATAACCTAACTCGCTATTAGATTTACGTCTGAAGTCAATCTGGAATGCAACTCACGATAACCATGGCTAGCAGAATAAAGCCAGCAGAGGCAGCCTCGCGGGCGCCGCTGTTAGAGTAAAGGAGCTGGTTGATTCCGGACGAAACCAGAACAATTCCTGCTGCGAGATAGCCAGTCACAGCAACGTGGTAGGTGTGAACTGCATCGCTTCCAATGACGACAAAGACGCCAACAATCAGGCATAGACAGTAGATGCAGCTCCACCACACGAAAGTTGGGAAAGGGTCGTTCTTAGCAAGGTCGGCATCGCTATTTTGTTGTATCCGTCCAATAATACAAGAAACAAAGGTGATAAACCAGGCGAGCTGCAAAGGTCAATTAGTTGGAGGGCTGTGACAGAGCGCAAGAGGAACGCACCGTGCTAATGGAGAGCGTGGCCAGGGCGAAGGGGTCGCCGAGGATGTTGCTCATCTGAATGCCCTTGCGCTGGCCATACATTCTTGAGTGATCCATTTTCTGAAGCGAGGGAGAGTTGAGAGAATACGATGGCATAAGGAACAACGGTGTCGAACGAGCTGGCGATCGAGGCTGATGCTAAAGTGAGGGCACGCGCTTTCTTCGTTGGTGATGGTCGGTTGACAAACAGGCGTAAGCAGACTCGATTGCTACCGGAGCATTCGTTGGAAGAAGAACGATGTAAAGGCGAAGAGGCTGTGCCGGAATCGATGCAATTCGTTGCGGTGCTGTGCAGAGCCAAGCGGAGCGAAACAGTGTCGATCGTTTGTAGGATTTCGGTTGGCGTAAGACGAGCGGGAGGTCGCGACAGAGGAGGAAAGTCGAATGACAGGAAATAGGTAGGTAATAATAGAAAATGGAAAAGAAAGGAGTGGAATGACCCAAGCCTGCGGTTGCGATAGAATATTACCTCAGGTGAGTGGATTCAGTGGGAGGGAAAGGAAGAAAAGAAGGAGAGGTGGAAATGATTGAATTGAATTGAACGGACGGTTTGAAATGGGAAGAGAATGGACAGATTGAGTGGATGGGATGGGCGGGATGCGCTGGCTGCGGGTGAGAAGGGGGAAAAACGCGGAGACAAGGGGCAACCCAGTCCAGTCCAGTTCAGTTCTAGCCCAGCGAAAGACCAGGGACCTATTTCAACGGGCACAGAAGGCTCAGTACGCTCGAGATAGTGGATATTGCGGCGTGAACAAAGTTGTGAGGAGCCCAAGTCGATAAACGCGGTCGAGGAAATAAAAAACAATAATAATAGCCCGCTCGTGCAACTCGTGCAAGATACAGTACAAATGCGCGCGGCTGTAATGAGGAACAACAAGTGCTTAATGAAAGCCACTGCCACCCCAAAGAGTGTTGCAACGAATAAGAAGTGATGGCCGTGCTGTACTTCTTGGTAACCAGACCAGTAATAAGGTACCGCCGTGTGTAGCGTCGCAGCGGCAGACGTGACGCGGTCACAGTCAGACGGGAAGGGCACGGAATCAGGGGAAGGGAGAATTGAAGCACAACCAGGGCCTGATCCAGCAGCAAGGGCAGACTTGGCCCGATTCCGGTTCGTATTGAGTCCGTGTGACGAATTGAAGAGGGAGGTATATCAATCAATGATATGAAAATGAGTGAATTTGGATGCCAGGAAAAGAACTCGTCAAAAGGAAAAGACAATGAGATTTCAGGAACCGATGGAAAGCTAATATGGCCGACCAGTGGGTGTCGCTCAGGTTCAGGGCCTCAAATCCACTATAGAGTTCCCTGCGGCTGTGCTGGGCCCCAGGCTATCGGGAAATGAAAGGCAGACGATGGTTCCAGGTGCTCTGAGCAAATCAAATCGCGCCCTGCCCCTTGTTGACCGTGGCGCTTCGTCTGCTCGTTGGCTCGGGCCCAAGTTCTGGGTTCTGGAGAAGCTGTCGTGACCGTGCCAGGGTGGATTTTGCAAAGAGGGAGAGAAGCCAGACAACTTTAGCAAGCCGAGTCCGTGATTGGATTAGAGACGATAGAGAGCAGTTGTTTCGTTTCAATGTCTTGCTTGTGGGTGATGGTTTATTGGTATCGATATTCGTTACAGTACGTTCAATATTCATCAAGATGAGAAGTGGGAGCAGCCAAAGCTGGGAAAAGAGTGCAGGCAGCCTTCAACTTATTCTGGCATGTTCAGCTACTATCACCCATCCAGGCTGTCGCAGGAATGGATGATACTGTGACTGTCGTCCAGTGAAGGTTAGAGTACACACTGTCTTGGAAACCCCAACCTACCCCAGCCGACATCATCAAGTTAACGGCGCCCTGGACAGGAATTCTATCTGACTCGTCTCAGAAGCAGTCAGCCCAGTTCAACATACTGTGGCTGCAAAACACTTCGATCTACGGCAACAGCGTCCATGTGCTTTTGCGAATAGACCTATTTAACCCCGTCTTGTTTGAGGTTCGACTAGGGTCAAGTCTAATGCGGGCTATTGGCTGGTTGTGAGGCCAGAGAAGCGGCCTTGACTCCATTGCGGGAGTTTCATCGATACTATTCCGGCTGGTCAAGCACAGGGCCACAGTTCATGAATTCTGGACATTCATACAAGAGAAAATGCTGACAAGAGGCAGATCAACTCATCTCAAAGAAGGCTCGCGTGCGCCTTCTTAAAAGATGCAAGACATTGGATCTTTTTCATCATTGAGTGGCTGGTGTTTAACTCGAATAAAGCACTAATGTGAAACATTGACTACGCTCTGCCTCGTGACAACCATTCAAATGTGGTAGATTTTTTCGGGCCGTTTCGACGCAGAAGTTGAACTTTCAATTCAATGTTGTCCGAGCGTCTTCTTCTCAGAAAGATCTGATATTTGATGCCTTGCAATTGCTTGCATCAGACCCCAGCGACAGCTGATCGTTCTAAACCAGTTCCGTTAGATCGGCACAGCCAATCGCTACCGTTGCGGATCTATCATCCTTTCTCAATGGACTTTGTTCTTTCATGACAGCGTCACGAAGCGAGCATGCTCAATCATTGAGTTTCCTTTTCTCGCTATAATCAAGTTGCAATGCCCTGCTAGCCCCTGATGTGATACTTATCTGATTCAAGCCAGCAGCGCGCCACCTCAGGTATCTTCAACGACGTCAAACCTGAATCTTCAGGTCTTGTCCTACACCTAAACCCAACTTGTGACCGGCTGCCTCACTTCCCGTCAAAGGCTCTGACAGGCCCAGCGTCTCGATTCATCCCATGTTGCTCAACCTTCTGTGCCTGTGCCGACGAAAACCCACCAAGGGCATTCTTTGAAACTTTAGTTGACCCCTGTCACGGGAGGGCATTTACCCCTGGAACCACCAAACTCAACCAACGATAAGCCGCACATCCGCGGATTTTCCCTTCCGATCGATCTTCATGACGTTCAATGTGAAAGTCTTGCTTTGCCATGTCCATCGACGCGTGGCTTCTCTTTGTCTTGATGATCGGCTGCGCTACAAAACAGATCGATTGATGACAGCGCAGCATTGTTTGTGGAGCTGCTCCATTTGACCAAAAAGCTTGGGCTGAGTCCCTGTTCCAACGGTCGCTGGTGTTGCTGATCATCTGGACTTTCCGGGGCTAGCATCTGTGTATCAGGGCCAAGGGCCCTGCAATATCTCTTGCTTTGAGGCTCATCGTATTTGTTGTATGGTGAAGTCTAGCGCCCACAAGAAGACTTACACGGTAGTGTTTGCACTTGTTCCTTGGAGCCGATTACATCCAATGACATGAAACTAGACCACCTGAGGTAGCATGCAGTTAGCGTCAGGTACGACTCAACAGCTCAAAGCTTCATATGGATCCACGATCCACTCGCCATCATGAGTCGTAGCTTGACAAATATTACCAAGAATTTGCGTAGTACAACCTGGAGTTCGTAAGCTGAATGACACGACTACACCATAGATAGCGCTTCCAAGCTGGCAATACCAAAATCCGAGGATTTCTAAACACACCTGTTACACGTGCTCAAACTGTTTCACGCCTTTGGCAGTCTTGGTAGCAATGATCATTGTAAACTTCACAAAGGGTGACGTATATAAACTGGCTGCCAAACCAATCACGAGTCTATGGACTGTTTCGGTAGAGCAGCTAGAACACATATCTACAAATCTGGAATTGGTTCGAGTTAGAACATATGTATCATGTCCAACTGGCGAAACCTCAAGTTCTTTCTTCACCCTCATACTGTCACTGTGTATTCCTACATCTTATCAAAATGTTCTAACGAAGGTTACAATCCGCCATCTCATGTAGTATCACGATTGTTCAAAGTCACGTTGGTTCAAACACTGCTACTTATCAATTCCGCCATGTGACAGCAAAACAATATTGAAACACTTATAGGGCATTTGCGACGCAGCACTGAGCTCTCATTAGTGGGCAATGAAAAAGATTGAAGTTCAACAAGATGTGTATATCTAGGATTTGGATCGTCTTGCACATGAAGCTGCAGAGAGGTCTGATAACGGTGATGGCGACGGGCGTGGACACCAAGTCGGCGTATCAACTTCCGACACAATCCTCCTACACTTTGCCAGTCCTCGCTGAGATGCTATCTACTCAGGTACAAAGACAGATTTCCACTCAGTACATAGAACAAATAACAGTTTCAATGTGATGACCACAAAAACGATCGTCAGGATATCCTGGAAGTAGACTACTGCGAAATTAAACAAAATGTCAGTTGCCTTACACAGGAATTGGGCATAAGATTGCGGTGTTCATGAGAATTGCTCTGGTCTAGGGTTGGTATTGGCATCATAGGTGGGACTTTTAAGAACGATCCTATGGCCGATCTGAGTGTAATTTGTTGCAATGTCGAGGGGAAATCAAGACTCAATTTCTTCCCAATGAGATCTCAAGTACAAACAATGAGTCGATACAGTTCAGCCTCACCTGTAATCATGTCCTGCAAAACCCCTTGCTCCAGGCTGGCTTCGAAAAAGAGGTCAGCCGAATCAAATAGCTAAATATCTGACTTGCCGATGTCGAACTCGAATGCATTATTGAGTGAATATATTGGGCCACCGGGGCAGGCCATACGTATGCTTTGTATGTAGTTCTGCTTGCCCAAACTAACAGATCTAAGCCAACCAATTTCTTAATTTCAAGGGTATCTTTAAATATGTTTTCATAGCTCTTCTTCAGCCTCCAACTCTCGCTCTGTCCTCCTCACCTGGCGCTCAACAACCTTCACTCGAGACTCGAGATTGGCCATCGTTTTCGAGTTATCGAGAATACCTGTTTCATACCAGGAACGAACCGCAATTTCGCTCCTTTGTCGAAGGTCGGCCATCTCAGCAGCTTGTGCGATTTGAGTTGCTTCGATTGCTGTCATTCTATCCTGCAATGCCACAAGCGCTGCGCTATCCGCAGGATCTGGAATTGGACTGTCTTTGATTGCGGTAAGGGACGATAGAGTCGCAGGAAAGGCGGACGCTGAGGCTAGAACAATGGATTGGAGTGCATCGATGTCCAGCTGTGATGGTGGCTCTGATGGGTCGGCCGAATGAAAGAAATCGGGGTGAGCTCTGTCTAACAGGGGCTCAGTATGGATTGAGACTTCAAAATATTCCTGATACGTACAGATCTTCATGAGCTCGTGGTAAACGCGGACATCGGACAGGAGCATCGAGAAACGTCGCTCTAGCTTGTTGAGATGGCTAGCCGCCGACTGGTCTTGAGCCAGCGCTGGTGATTGGTTCTGGCCATAGAGGAGATGCTCGATACGGAGAAGCCGCGATTCCAACAAATCGAGCGTAGAAAGAGTTGTTTCGTCCATATTGGTGGCCATCGTGACAGCGAGCGCGCGGCACAAGCGCGGGGCCTAAAGGTGAGGTAAGGTAAGGTAAGGTACAGTACAGCAGAAGAATGACAGAGTGGATGCGGTCAAGGACCAAAGTGGGGGGTCAGGAGGATATCATGAAATTGTGAGACCTGCAGAACCATGGTCTTTGTTGTCGCATCAAGCGGTGCATTTTGTTTAGAGAATGAGAGAAGTAAAATGAAAAATTGCATTGTAGAGATGCTAGAACTAATCTGCTAGTATCAGATATGCAAACTTGTTGAATATCAAGCCACTGTCCTCTATCATAAGGACGTTGTAGAAGTATGAGGTATACTCTTCGTCTCATGCCCCTGGAAAGCCCTGAAGCTATTCCCCAGATTAGGATCATGGCTTGTCAGAAAAGCCCGATGATTCGCCAAATCATGATCTTGGCGCGCGCTGATTGGCCGCATGAGTTCGGCATAACACTCCAGCAGCTCCCCGTCATTTATTCTAAGGATCGTGGCAGGACAAGAGACCCAACCAGGCCCTGCCAGGAATTCGTACTAAACCATCTCCTGACTGTTTCTTCTTCCTCCTGCATCTCAATCATCCACAACAGCCTCGTTGGCACTTCGCTCGTGACTTACCGTTTTGGTCTGTCGTGATCGGACGGGAGTGTTGAACTGTTTGTTCGCCAGGGGCCTTTGTGCCGCGGGACGGTGCAGTACCAACCAGCGACCGGATTGACGCAATCAGGTCTAGGGCTGCTGGCCTACCAAGTTTCCGCCTCTCCGCCTCGTGCCTAGTCAGCAATCGGATTAGGATCCCGAGGAACGCAGCGATAACGAACATACATACCTCCAACACCTACGACTCTACATTACAGCAGACGGACGCATAACCTAACTACAGCCAGCTTTACCCCTCGCGATCGCGCCGAATCCTCGACGACTCTATACACCTTATCGCCGTGTAATGACGAACTACTCTACAATATCTGATGGAAACGCTTCTTTATTTAGAAGTGCCGGCGACATGTCAAGGTGAGGAGACCTCGCCTGCCGACATCGGTGAAGAAAACATCATCACTGACGAAAGCTTTCTTAGACCTCGACGTCGCGGTCATAAGGATGGCGGCCATGGAGGCCAAGCCACTACGATTAGCAGTGTCGTAAACCTGCTAAATACAAGTACGTTCGCTATCTCTCTTTCTCCATGGGCGCGTGCTGACACAGGATGCGCAGTTGTTGGAGCTGGCACTCTTGCCATGCCCTCAGTTATGTCACATATGGGTATCATGTTGGGAGTGGTGCTGATATTGTGGTCTGGATTGACTGCCGCTTTCGGTCTTTACCTACAATCTCGATGCGCTCGATATCTCGACCGAGGAACCTCATCCTTCTTCGCCCTATCGCAAATCACCTATCCCAACGCCGCCGTTATATTCGATGCTGCAATCGCAATTAAGTGCTTCGGAGTTGGCGTGTCTTACATGATTATCATTGGGGACCTTATGCCTGGTGTGGTGTTGGGCTTCCTCAGCAACGCTAATAGCGCTCCGTATCTGGTCGATCGAAACTTTTGGATCACCGCGTTTATGCTTATAATTATTCCTCTGAGCTTTCTGAGGAGGCTGGACTCACTGAAGTACACCAGCATTGTTGCGCTGGTCTCCATCGGATATCTGATTGTCTTGGTGATCTATCACTTTGCATCCGACAAGCACGCCGACCCTGGTAGTATCAGAGTGATCCAGTGGGGCGGAGCTATTGAGACATTGAGCGCTCTACCAGTCGTTGTGTTTGCATATACTTGTCATCAGAACGTATGTCAAACTTCTGCAAGTTCATGATCCAGCTAACACAATTAGATGTTCTCCATCCTCAACGAACTGAAGGATAACTCACCATCAAGCATTATTGGAGTTGTTGGCACAAGCATTGGCTCTGCTGCGTCAATTTATATTGTTGTGGCTATTACCGGTTACCTTACATTTGGCAATGCTGTTGTAGGAAACATAGTTTCAATGTGTACGTTTAACCTCCGCTCATACTTGCACAAACTAACCAAGGCAGATCCTACTGGAGCTGCTTCAACAATCGGAAAAGCCGCCATTGTTGTACTAGTCACTTTCTCTGTTCCTTTGCAGGTTCACCCATGCCGAGCTTCACTAGATGCTGTATTGAAATGGCGACCAAACCGTAACTCGTCGAACAACGGACGAACAGCAACACCATTACTCCCAGCATCCCCGGCCGGCGATCATGGAAGTACCGCCCCGATGTCTGACCTCCGGTTCGCTGTGATCACTACTTTCATTCTCACCTTCGCCTACATGACTGCCCTCTCAGTCACTAGTCTTGATCGTGTCCTGGCCTTCGTTGGCAGCACCGGGTCAACTTCTATCAGCTTTATTCTCCCAGGTCTTTTTTACTACAAAATCAGTAACCCAGATAGCATACATCATCAACGACTGGCCAAGGAAGATGATGATATGGATGAGGACATACCCACCTCAGATGTGGAGGACTCTGCTGCACTGGCGCAGAGCACAACTAGTGTTCGCAGTGGTGTGAGCATCGCTAGCAATGCCAGCACCCGCAGCAACCGAAACTCATGGCGTTGGAGACGCAAGTGGCGATGGGATCTCGAGCACATCGAACATCACCATCTGCGTAGACTCGCCCTCGCACTGGCGATATACGGATCCGTTGTCATGACCGTGTGTCTTGTTCTGAACATTTTCTTTGCTGTCACTCATTAATTGTATCATTTTCTCTTACGGCCTCATGGATGACAAATGTTGGATACAGGCGTTGTAAGAAGGGGCATATGATGTTTTTCTCAGCGTCTCTGCTTCAATAGATGGCTTAAACTTAGTTAGACATGGTATTGGGTAGCGCTTCAATACAATTACAATAGCGAAAAAAAAATGGATTGGCCGTCGTGATGTGAACCCTTCCAACAAATATCATACAGTTTTCCTCGATTGCTGCACAGGTCTCTGATCCAGTAGCCTGCACGAGCCCCAATACTCCTCAACATTGATATGGCCGTCTGGGTTTTCGACTCCATCTGAACTTCGTGATAACGTCCTGAAACCAACGCCCAGAAATGCGTTTTCGTACAAATCATACAACCCCTAGGCCACTCATCGAATTCTGACCTTCTCCTGGTCTATGACGCCCTTTGTGTTGTCTTGCTTGGGGCCAAATGGCTTCTTTGGTAGAATACCCACCATAGAAAGTAACCTCCAGGCTGTGTCTGTGGGCTGTGCACCAACACCGATCCAATACCTCGCGCGTTGACTATCGAGCTTGATATCCTTATGAAGTTTTCCGGATGTGTCGTAAGGGTCGGGTTTAGGAATTGGGTCGTATGTGCCAATGACCTCGAGCGGGCGGGAGTTACGAGCCGTCCTAAATACCTGTTAATGGTGCGCTCAATTGTAACATATATCATGGGCTGACGCACCGGGCGTGGGCAATGACAATATTGTAGAAGGGCTGGTTTCGACGCCCAAATCGGGCGAGACGGATCTTGACAACCATGGCGGCGATATGGGGGACTTGAAGACCACGAATTAAAGCAATCACCAGTTGTTACTGCTATCCTGAAGGTTGGGACAATTTCGACACGGAGCGGGGGTTATTTTCGCCGATGTGGCTTATTCACTCGGAAGATGGTGGAGTCGACCGGGAATAGTGTGGCTATCCAAATGGAGCTCCAACGGCTGATGAAGCATCTCTTGCCGAGTGATGTCAGTCCGTGACTCCCTGGACATTTCAACCGATCCTGACTGACGACATTTTCGAAATCACCCAACTTTTACATCGCTCGGACCCATACGGCATCTAGTTTGCGCTGAGACTTTTGCGAAGATTCATCGATCACTATCAAGAACACAAGATTCAAAGGCATTATGGCGATCAAGGTAAATCATATGTACTCTCATTATAGCTCTGCGTTCATTCACTGACCTTTTTAGACCCTCGGAGCCAAAGCTGCAGCTGCTCTTGATCAGGAGCTCATGAGCACTGGAGCATTCTCCATTGACCAGCTCATGGAGCTCGCTGGACTTGCTGTTTCTCAAGCTGGTTAGTGACTACCTCACGCGAGCCGTTAAGATTTCACTTCGGTCGCACAAAGCCCATGCCATTTCTCATGACGATGAACTGCTAACATCATAAGTCTATCGTCTCCAGCCTCTCGAGAGTGGTCGCAGGATCCTTGTTGCCTGTGGACCTGGAAACAACGGTTAGTGCTTTTTTCTTACCTGCAAATACCAAGAATGCTCACTAACAGCATCAGGTGGTGATGGACTAGTCGCTGCTCGTCATCTTCGTCAGTACGGCTACAGCCCGAGCGTTTTCTATCCCAAACGAAGCAAGAATGATCTCTACCAGGTAGGTTTACCAAGTAAATCCGGGTTTCACTGTTCTTCACCATAAGAGTCGCATGACGTTTTGTTCGTAACATTGCTGCGATCTTGCAGCTATGTGCTTCTCACAATTATCTTGTCGGTTTTCTACTAGTACTGCGGGAATCGTTGAATGGTTGGTAACAACCGGTGCACCGAAAATCGGTGTACCCAGCCTTTCAAACACGTCTCGTCTCGATTCCATATCCGAAAGCTGAACAGTTGCTGATACTGCTCCCAGCGACTCGCAAAACAACTTGAAGACCTTGAGGTCCCTTTCGTTGATGACTTCTCCTCGGCGCTGAACTCGACGGATCATGTTGTCGACGCGATCTTTGGTTTGTACTTGTAATTTTTCGATAGCGATATTCTCTGACCGTTCAACTAGGTTTCAGCTTTTCAGGAGAAGTTCGAGAACCATTTCCTGCTGTGATTCAAGCTCTTCAGGACACGAAGCTGCCAGTCACAGCAGTTGATGCTCCCTCATCCTGGGATATCGAAGATGGTCCACCAAAGTCGGGACTCGGCAGTTCCTTCATGCCTACAGCACTAATTAGCCTAACGGCGCCAAAGCCACTAGTGAAGCATTTCAAAGGTCGACACTTTATCGGCGGGCGGTACGTACCAGTCAACAACGCTGTCTCGAGGCAACTAACTTCCAGCATAGGTTTGTGACTCCATCCATCGCAAAGAAATATGACTTCGAGGTCCCCGAGTACAAAGGAGTCGACCAAGTCGTGGAGGTTGAAGTAGCTGGACAGAAGCTCTGAGAGACATGGTTGGAACGATTGCGGATCGGAAAGAGGGAGTATGCAGTAACTACCCCTTGGTCGAGATTTTGAATATATAACAGGCGTTTTACATGACCCGACAGCCTCCTCTCAGACTATTAGGACAAACTGGGCTTGGACACTGTCCGTCACGCATACCATTCCGAAGAAATAGCAGGCCTTGTGGGCATACAAGCAATGGCGGATGGAAGAAGTGACAGAATTCAACATAAACCAGATAATCTTTCCCGCAGACGTGGCATGCAGCCGAATGCTGCGTGCACATTTATCGTGAACTCGAGCTTGTTCTTAAAGTTCGATTGGGTGATGATCGAAGTCGACAATTGGGAAGGGGGAGGCTCGCACGAACGACATGGACAATGACGTTGAAACGTTGAAGATGGCGCATGAATGAGTAAGTAGGGACAAGTTGACAATTACCACAGACAAAAGATACTGGTGATCAATTCTCAGGAGTCGTTGCAAAATAACTTTCTGACAGTAACCGGATAGGGCTGATATAAGGAGTGTGGCGTCGAAACAAACGTGCCGTCTAAGAAAGTACTGTGAAGATGTGGTTGCCACCGAGGCCCAGTGTGTCCGGTATATCCAGGGGGGCTTCAGGGGGTTACAGGTACCCAACCGGAGCTTAAAAAGGCGAGAAGACGAGTCCACGTCAGGTTGGTTGTCTCGGCCCCGGGCGACGTTACCTGGAGGGCTCGTGGCAAAAGATGGACATGGTGACGAGCGGATGGTACCGCACGAAATAGAAAAGGGAACAAGAGCATGCGACCACGAGGCATTTTGAAGAAGTAGATATTAAAATCCTGTGCGTCCGCCGAGCAGCGACTTTTGGTGGAAAACACTACCTTACCTTTACGCTTGTCTGATGAGCACCCATCAAGTACCCGGAGCTTTTGCTCCTTGACCCGCATGGTAGGCGGGGGGCGGTAATGCAGCGCTTACAAAACGTACTGTATGGACAAACGAACCTCAAACAGGGTCCACTTTTCTTACATGAGAGCACGAGTTTCTTCATGAACCAACTCGAAGGTTACATATCCATGACTTGACTCGCGATTCCCATTCACGTTTTAGCAGAATTGGAATCGACATTGGCATTGACAACTGACGCTGACAATGAAGTCGGCCGACCGACTGAACGGAGCCGCTGATGTGCCCGGCCTGAAAGATCGGACGTGTCTCTCCGTTACACCCGCGCCATCGATTCGCAACTGGAGACATCCATTCTCAGACAGCACAAGGCTCCAGAAAAACCCAGCGGTTCGGGGCCTCGAAAGATTCAGGCTCGGGCGTTCTGCACCTCGGAATCGATACGGGAGCTTCGGACGGCACCGTTGGCTAGCGGACTTGTCTGCGTGTTCAACATGTCACATAGCAAGTCTTGCACAGCTGTGTGGTAAAACAGTTACAGGGCAGACTGGTTAATACCATTCCGTGACTCTGGCATTTGATTTGGGGTTGGCCCAAGCTAAGGATCCCGACGCTACCACCGTCAGGGTCCTTGTTGTGGCCCGCGATCTCGGGACCCACGATCGTGAATGGAGTATTATTGTGGTAGATCGAACGGCGTCACGTCACAACATCGACTCTACTGGCCGGGCTAGCCCAGCGCCAATGCGGCCGAAATACCCTTTTCCTCAAATCCACCTCAAACTAGCTGAAAACACCCAAAAAAAATGCTTCTGTTTGCTGCACAGTATTTGGTTTGTGGGACGAACATGTGCCTGCTTCAATTCAGCTGCGCCACAGCCCAGGGTCATGTGTATGGATCAGAACAGGGATTAAGTTCCCGAATGTTTAAAGCTGCCTCTGATTGCATCTCTCGAGAAACCGTGTGTCTTTTGGGGACTACCCTTGCACCCTGTTAAAAGGCAGGTTAAGCAGCACCTCTGGCCGGCTTGTCAGCCACGTACCGGACCCCCGGCCGCGGGGTCTAGACCATCAAGATAGCCTGGCCATGCAGCTTGTTCCCCGATTATGACGGTCTGCAGATTGCAAATATTTGGTCTCCAGATCGGAAGGAAGTCATAGGACATTCGAGACAGCCTCGGTCGACGCAATGAGATGGACTCGGTGTTACCGTAAGCGACACATTTCTTTCATCACCTGGTTGGGTTCGGCAGTGGTGAACGGATGGTGGTGGGCCACGCTGTGGCGTAGCTGCTATCGACATCCCATCAGTTAAGTTCTCGAAGTCAATTGGGCTAGAGTTTGGAAGCAGTTGCAAGATAATAGAGCTACATATTGAAGATCTTTCTCTTTGGGGCCACCACTACCAAGTTCGACAAGCGCAGAGCCACCTTCAGCCACTAACAGGGGTAACTTGATGATGAGTTGAAGCGGGTTGAAGAACGGATGTTAGTGGCAAGCGCTTTCGCGGCTCGTTTCTCAAAATTTGATGCATCAGTTGTTCGGGCTCGGATTGGCTTCAGTTTGCTTCTGTGTTCACAGCACGGATACAAGACGGAATTGGGTCGCCTAAGGGACCCCTGTTTACCATTTGGAGGGTGAAACATCAGCGGCCGTTAAGTTTTTGCCCCAGACACTTTCAGGTTTGGGGTTGGTCTTGGTTTTTTGCTAAAGCATCTGGAGACTGACAGACAGCTAGGCACCCACAAAAGCAGGGGAACAGAGGCTAGGCGGTGAGTGATCTACGACAAACCGGAAGGATTCCTCATCACACCAGTGGTCAAATTTTTTACATTGCTTCAAATGAGGCTGATCCATGACTTAAGTGGCCTCAGCGGTCAGGCCAAGTCAAGTCGGAGAGGGTCTTCCGGGGTGGATCGTGACGCTGGGGATGGGGAAATCGTTACCCTGCAAAACCATGCATATCAGCTGTGTGATGAGATAAGATGCGATACGATATGCGATTTCCGCACTTCATTGCGGAAATACGAGCAATCTCAAGGAGGACTTTTCTCTTACTCCAAGCGGAGAGTTTACTCCTACGAGTCCAGCGTCCAATCAGGCGTTGATAAAAAAAAAAGCCCGGAGCCATCTCCGAGTATTGCAACGCATTGTTGCAGTCATACTTGGCTTTGCAGGGAAAAAAAGCCACCGATGCCTCAGTGGCAGGGATTTTACAGAAGAGTCGAAATTCATACTGTGCTGTGCTGCTGGTGTGCACAAAGTGAGGGGAAAATGGCTGTGATGGTGTCAAGATGCCTCATTGACGTCATATCGTCTCAACTGCCGTTTACTAGAAGATTCTACGAAGAACACGACTATTCCGATTGACTAGAATGCAACATTCTATAGCTTTCGCTGAGGACAGTCAAGATTGGGCTTGAATACTGTTGCCACAATGGCTACTGGTTGCGTACGCACGATAGTATTTGACGAACCAGCGAACACGAATAGCCACGGGGCTTACAAGTCTCAGGTCTCAGTTCTCTTACCTAAAGTTGGGCAGATATCTCCAATATCTATCGGCCAACCTGATGCTCCATCGGCTGGCTATGCCGTTCTGAGCATAGAGTCAATCAGCTAGCTATGCCCTACATCATGCATGCATGCATAACCGTTTCTTCAACGAAGCACAGGCGTCGGACGAGCCGCAAGGGCAATCCTTGTGCTTCCTTGTTGAGATGCCAAGCCACAAGAATCCATTCAGAACTGCGACGAGACGAGGTAAACCCCACGCAATCTATACACGCTGACGTTCTAGCCTGTTCAGCCTTGTTGTCGTTCCAAGAGCGGATCCTCTGGCTCTTCTCGGAGTGATAACTCCTCAATACCCATTGCATTGGGAGTCGAAGCTTCTAGTTCCTTCGCTTCCAGCAGGGGATAGAGCCGTCCGAGGACAAGGTAACGTTGCTGGCTTGGACTTCATCATGGAAGGTGTTGGTAGGAGTAGCGGGACCTTTCTCAAGCAACGGTGTACCTAACCAACAGGCTCCAATAGTCGGCGTATCTCACGCAGTGGGACTTGCACATTGCCGGTTAGAGAGGCTACTAGTTCGACGGGGAGTTGAGGCTGTAGCGGTAAAGGTTGAAGACTAAGGCGGTTCTTGCGGCTGACGCAGATAAGTTTGCGCGTCCTGTTGGTGTGTTTTCATCACGAGAGAAGTGAATCATTCAGAGAAAAAAGAAGACACTTGAAGAATATCACTGAAAGGGGCAAATATGCCATTACGAGGCATCAGGGTTTGCGGGTAACAGAAGGAGCTCTTGGATTGTGCTATTGTAAGTGATGAACAACTACGTTTGAAAACTGCTGACCACATGGAGACAGGAGTTGGACGAAACTACTGGAGTCGACCTGATTATTCACCGCTCATTTCTCTGAGAGGGGGTCCTTGGTGTGATTCTTGACATGTCGTTGGATTCGTAAATTGTTCCTTGAGATTCATCACATTGAGCCGCTGCAAAAGCTCCGCCCCTGACTTTGTTGATGATCACCTGCTGTGTCAACGCACCGACGGATCATCTCTTTTACTCTATTCACATCAGGGTATATCTTGTGCTCATGGGGTAGAATTGCTAAGCTATCTTCTGCCTGCGGAAGGTTACGTGGAGCTGGGTGACTCATGGTGATGCTGAATAGGAAGTTGAGGGAAGATTCTCCGAAGAAATTTGGTTGCGAAGCTTCCTTTGGAAATTTGAATTTCGTTGACGCGAAATTCTGAGCTGAGAAGCGAGAAGAACACGGATATTCGGTGAGCGACTAAGGTTTGATACTGGTGTCTTTTTTATCCTTGAAATTGTCCCCTTGAATACTTGGTGATCCAGTTGCTGTGGTCTATATAATTCCACGTATTCCTGGCTCCCTTCTCATGCCTTACCCAAATTGACAGTAAACGATATCAATCAACACTCAACGCATGCTACGACATCGAAAACTTGGAAATATTCGTGCAGCACGTGAGTTTCGTTGCTCTGATCATATCAACCCCAGCCCCTGATTCAGCGGACATGAGAAACCCTTCGCAATGCCTCCGCTCGCCTTCGTCGACCTGATACATGTAGTCCCATAGAGGCTCCCAATTCAGGATATGGTACGACTGGAAACGCCGTACATCTGTACGGAAGACGTTTTGGCTCCAGAGCTCCTCCGGAGGTTTTGTTGGCTCGCATCTTGATCTGGTAATCAGTAGTCGATTGGGCCTGTCGGTCTTGCATGGCTGGCCAGGATGAGCTGGTACGGGATTTGCTAATGGTCGTCATAGACAGAGCTTGGTATCTTTTGCTTTACTGTACCATTATTGATCAAACCCCACCAATGTTCTCGATATTCGTGATTCAAGTGCTAATAAGTGCGCGCAGACGCATATCGCTCAATCAGACAGGAGGACGAATAGGTTTTTGATAAGACAAATTGATGGAATAGCTGTCCTTCGAGCCTTAGCTTCGAAAGTGCATCAACTCGGTGATTTTCTATGGCCCTAGATTTTGAGGCTCGAGCTGTTGTTCTTCTGTCCAACTTTCTCGTAACATTGCAAACGAAAGTGGCTCTCCACGGCATGCTTTGGCTCCCTGCAAGCTGCCCAGAGGCCGCTATCTTGTGAATAGGTGGATTGATTGTCCAGAGATCACGGGGCATGAACTGACTCAGTGCCGATACCGTCTTGAGTAGGTACTGAGTTTTGAAAGTGTTGACATAGTGATGAAGAAGTTAGGATGAGGAAGCACTCTCAGGTTCGTGGTTCGGGAGGCTAAAGTGGTTGCTAGGGACTGAAGAAATGTGCTCCTGGTTGGCTTGGTCAGATTGCCAACCTTCAGACATTAGCCCCGATTTCTCAGACGACAGTGTAAAAGATAGGCAAAGGCTACAAGTATTTGAATCAAATGTCAGAATTTGAAACCTGTTTGTGGAAAATAGGAAAAAGAGAGTAAGCTTGGAAAGATGTGGACGAAGTGAGTTTAAAGTGGGAAGAAACAGGTGGCTAGGAAAGAGATGATCGAGGTTTTAACATGGGGAGTAAAACATGTCATCTGTCGTGACCATGACGAAGAATGCAATATCTGATATAGTTATTGAGTTTGCTGGCAAGTCAACCTACTGAGGCGTATATGATATCTTAACAAAATGTATCAAGCTGACAGCTATGAGAGCTCTTCTCCAACTCGTTATTCTCAAGTTCTGTAACTAGAGCCTCATGCCTTGACTTGACCTCTCTTATACATTAGCGTGAGAATGTCGAAGATTTCATGGCTGCAGATGAGGTTGCCATATGCCTCTAGAGAGAGAACAGTAGTCTAGGAATGAATAGTGAGCCTGTTTTAAGTTTAGAACAAGCTTATAATTAATTAGTTTACTAGAACGCGGGTAGTGATTTGATCTGCATGAACTAAGTGAATGTCACTTCGGAGTGTCTGACTCAGTAAATCTTCAGGTAGCACGATGTAGCCGTCATTTGGGTGTTAGTCTAGTTACAAACTTCTCACAAAAATTCTGCAGACACGTATGAGAAAGTTGATGTTGAGTGGTCATGGCGACAAAGGCGCAGCCAGACCACAAGTGCAGCAGAAGAAGCTACAATAAGGAAGTGCCTGGTACGGTGACAGTGTCTATAGACTCAAGGCACTGTCTCTACTCACTGTCTCAGATTGCCCTTCGGCAAGAAACTGTGAGGCTTTGGGGGAAGGATAGGTTCAAAACTTTGATTGAAGCCTTTCGCAGTTCGCTTGTAGAATGTTTACTCGGCTAAGCTAGGTAAAGCGTCAGCTACTATGTCCTGGTGCAGCCAATCTTTGTAAGTGTCACAGTGTTGAGACACGACTGAGTATGATATGATCGGTTTTGAAGCCGAGTGATTGTTTGCCGAGAAGACAACGGGCATCTATATCCACATTGTAAAGAAATAAAAATTGAATTTGTGTACTGACGCCGTCGGATGATATTGAACAAATCTGGGACATCGCGGGAATATGCAGCTGGTGAAAATGATGGACGCGGGTCACAATGTTTGAACAAGATAAGTGCTGTCAATTTATGGAAGCAAATACACCAACAATCTTAATAATAACTAGCTATTATACATCTTATATAGATACAGGTACAGACATAGGAAACGAAGTCGTGTCAGAACCTCTTGGTCTGGGACTCGAGGGTCTGACAGTGGACACATAGGAAACGAATTCGGGTCGTGACTTCTTAGAGAGTCCGACTGTAAACAGACATAGGAAATGGATTAGGTGTCGAGAGCCTATGCGTCTTAGCTTTATAGGGTCTGACTGTCGATACATCTTGCACCATCGTTCCAGGACGACGATGGACCTGTTGCCAAGAACTTGGGACTTCCCACCGAAGGTGCGATAGGGAACTTCCAGATCTGACCGCTGGTGTTCTCCGAACCGTAGAGGTTTCCGTCTTGCGAGGCATAGGCGGCTCCCCATACGTTCTGACCAGCAATCATACCGAAGCCCTGGATGGTTGTCCATGTGTATGTGGTACGGCTGAACTTGCATAGCGTGGATGTCTTGCCTTGGTCGTCGTACATGATGGAATACATGAAGTCGCCTCCTCCAGGGACGAAGGCCCAGTCGGCAGAGTTGAGAGGGTTCTGGGCGGTGCCGCTCATGAGAATCTTGCCGTAAGTGGTCGAACCAGGCATGAGATCGATACACCACCAGCCTTCTCCCTGGTTCGAGATCCAGAAGCGACCTTGGTTATCGATATCACCCATCTGAACGAGACGGTCATTGGTACGAGTGCCGAGCAGTGTCCAACCACCGTCGCCACCAATACGGATAACTTGAGATCCCGTATCGTCCATGTGCATACCGTAGATGTAGTTGTCGAAACGGTTGTAACCGATGGCGTTGATCCAACCACCAGGACCGACATCACTCTTGATAAGGGTAGTCTTACCAGTTGTGATCTCGACACGGTAGAGAGCTGTCTTCTGCATGAGATAACCGTAGACGTCACAATGGAAGGAGACAGTGGCTGCCGGCGCAGTAGTTGTAGTGCTGCTGGTGGTGAGCGGCCTGGAAGATGTTGTAGATGTAGTAGATCGGGGAGCTGGGGTTGCGATGACCACGGTGGCAGGGTCGCCAGGCTGACCCGGAGCGTAAGTGGAGGTAACAGGGGTAGAGATTGTAGTGCCGCCGTTTGTAGTGATTGTGACTGTGCGACTCGGTGGCATCTCGACGATGACGGTACCAGGATCGCCAGGTTGGCCAGGTGGTGAGTATGTAGTGTACCGTGCAGTGAGCGTTGTCGGTCCAGCTGTAGTGACCGTGACATTGTAAGGAGGGGGGTATTCCACGATAACAGTATCGGGATCGCCTTGAGTTTGTGCAGGCGCAAATATAGTAGTAGGTCGGGTAATAGTGCTGGCTGTTTGTGTCGTCGTGACAGTGTATTTTGGGAGGTACCCGCACAATGAAGGTACCTGGGTCGCCTTGTATTAGCTGGCGGTGCGTAAGTTGTTGTAAGCCGGGAAATAGTTGAGACAGTGGTTGTGGTAGTGACGTTATAAGCCGGAGGCATCTGTATAATGACAGTACCAGGATCTCCTTGGGTGGCCGGCGGCGAGTAGGCTGTTGCAACACGTGAAATGGTTGATACGGTCTGCGTCGTGGTGACATTGTAAGATGGAGTACTCTCACGATGAAAGTGCCCGGATCACCTTGAGTAGCCGGGGGTGCGTATGTGGTTGTGAGTCGGGAAATAGTTGAGACTGTAGTCGTTGACGTGACGTTATACTCAGGAGGTACCCGGATCCAGACGGTTCCGGGGGTCACCTTGCGTAGCAGGGGCAGAGTATGCAGTTGCAAGTCGAGATATGGTTGAAACGGTCTGCGTTGACGTGACGTTGTACGAAGGGGGCATTTGCACAACGATGGTACCTGGATCTCCCTGCGTAGCTGGAGGGTTATACGTAGTAGCAACGCGAGAGATAGTTGATACCGTTTGTGTTGTCGTGACATTGTACTCCGGTGGCATCTGCACCACAACTGTACCTGGATCTCCCTGAGTAGCCGGGGCCACATATCTGGTTGCAGGTCGAGAGATCGTGGGAACAGTCTCAGTGGTAGTGACGTTACGGTCAGGGGGGACCTGCACAATGAAGGTTCCGGGGTCACCCTGCGTAGCTGGCGGGGCATATGTTGTAGACATACGAGTGATCGTGGGGACTGTCTGAGTGGTTGTCACATTGTATGCAGGCGGAAGTCTTACCCAGATGGTTCCTGGATCACCTTGTGTGCCAGGCGCAGAATAGGTTGTATAAGGTCTCGAAATCGTACTGACAGTTGATGTGACAGTGACGTTGTACTCCGGCGGTACGTCCACGAAGATGGTTCCAGGATCTCCTTGTGTGGCAGCAGGACCATACGTTGTCCTGACACGACTGATAGTTGTGATTGTGTGGGTGACTGTCACGTTATAGTCCATTGGGACCTGGACCAAGACCGTATTAGGGTCGCCTTGAGTAGCAGCTGGGTAATAAGACGTTCTGACCCGACTGATCGTGCTGACTGTTTGGGTGGTAGTGACATTATAGTCAACAGGGACCTGTACAAGAACTGTGTTGGGGTCACCTTGAATGGAGGCAGGGTTGTATGTCGTTCTAACTCGACTGATTGTGCTAACAGTCTCAGTGGTGGTCACGTTGTAGTCCATCGGGACCTGGACCAGGACCGTGTTAGGGTCTCCCTGAGTGGCAGCTGGGTAGTAAGACGTTCTGACCCGACTGATCGTGCTGACTGTTTGAGTAGTAGTGACATTATAGTCAACAGGCACCTGCACAAGGACTGTGTTAGGATCACCTTGAATGGAGGCAGGGTTGTATGTTGTTCTAGCCCGGCTGATTGTGCTGACAGTTTCAGTGGTTGTTACGTTATAGTCAACTGGGACCTGAACCAAAATTGTTCCAGGGTCGCCCTGAGTTGCACCCGGGTTATAGGTGGTCCAAACCCGCGTGATCGCACTGTTGGTTTCAGTGGTGGTCACGTTGTAGTCGACAGGGACCTCAATAAGTACGGTGTTGGGATCACCCTGAGTACCGGCGGGCATATAGGTGGTCCTAACCCGAGTGATCGCACTGTTGGTCTGGGTTGTCGTCACATTGGAATCCGGTGGGACTTCAATGAGAACGGTGTTAGGATCGCCCTGGGTGGCAGCAGGCATATACGTGGTCCTAACCCGCGTGATCGCACTGTTGGTTTCGGTCGTTGTTAGAGTGTAGTCAGGAGGAACCTGAATGAGAACTGTATTAGGATCTCCTTGGGTGCCGGCAGGATAATATGATGTCCTGACCCTATTGATCGTGCTGATGGTCTCGGTTGATGTGACATTATAATCCGGCGGAACCTCAATGAGGACTGTATTGGGATCGCCCTGTGTTGCAGCACTCATATATGAGGTCCTGACACGGCTGATACCACTGTTGGTTTCAGTAGTTGTGACGGTGTAGTCAGGAGGAAACTGGATAAGGACTGTGTTGGGGTCACCCTGGGTTCCGGCGGGTATGTATGTCGTCCTGACCCTGTTGATCGAACTAACGGTCTCGGTTGATGTGACGTTATAATCAGGAGGGATTTCGATAAGGACCGTGTTAGGGTCACCCTGTGTCGCGGCGGTCATATAAGTAGTTCGGACACGAGTAATCGAACTGACAGTCTCAGTTGTAGTGACTGTGTAGTCAGGAGGAACTTGGATAAGGACGGTATTCGGGTCACCCTGAGTACCGGCGGGCATATAAGTCGTCCTGACCCTGTTGATCGAACTGACGGTCTCCGTGGATGTGACATTGTAGTCCGGAGGGACCTCGATAAGAACCGTGTTGGCATCACCTTGTGTTCCCGCAGGCATGTAAGTAGTTCGGACACGAGTAATTGAACTGACAGTCTCGGTTGTTGTGATAGTATAGTCAGGGGGAATCTCAACAAGGACGGTATTCGGGTCACCTTGCGTACCAGCAGGCATGTAGGTAGTCCTGACCCTGTTGATAGCACTATTCAAC
Organism: Fusarium oxysporum f. sp. lycopersici 4287; assembly: GCF_000149955.1. Taxonomy (NCBI): domain Eukaryota; kingdom Fungi; phylum Ascomycota; class Sordariomycetes; order Hypocreales; family Nectriaceae; genus Fusarium; species Fusarium oxysporum. The sequence goes on from NC_030987.1 coordinate 1,597,167, forward strand.
TCAGTGGTAGTCACGTTGTAGTCAACTGGAACCTCGACTAGAATAGTACCTGGGTCGCCTTCGGTTGCGGCTGGATTGAAGGTTGTGCGGACGCGACTGATAGTGCTGACAGTCTCGGTTGTGGTGACGTTATACTCTGGCGGCAGATCAACATAAACGGTGCCAGGATCACCCACGGCTGCAGGGCTCGCAAAGCGTGTGGCAGGGCGGCTGATGGTAGGGACTGTTGATGTGACTGTGACATTGGAATCAGGGGGGAGCTCAACAA
>NC_030987.1:1597592-1606735 GCF_000149955.1 Fusarium oxysporum f. sp. lycopersici 4287
CTCCACTGTGCCTGGACGAGAGTAACGGGTGGTGGGTCTTGAGATCGTAGAGATAGTTTGAGTTGTTGTGACATTAGAGTCAGGCGGAAGTTCGACGATTATGGTGCCCGGATCGCCTTGGGTACCTGCTGGGGCGAAGGTAGTGGAAGGTCTCGTGATTGTGTCGACGGTAGTCGTGATAGTAACATTGTATTCCGGCGGCAAGTCAACAAAGATAGTGCCGGGATCGCCGATAGTATCAGGCTTCGAGTATCTAGTGACCGGTCTGCTGATGGTCTCAACGGTTTGAGTCGTCGTGACGTTATACTCAGGCGGCATTTCGATAATGATAGTGCCAGGATCGCCTTGAGTGGCAGCAGGAGCAAATGTCGTTGACTGTCTCGTGATTGTGGGGACTGTTGTTGTTACAGTGACATTGTATTCCGGTGGAAGGTCAACATAGATAGTATTGGGGTCGCCAACAGTACCGGCCTTCGAGTACCGAGTGACTGGTCTGCTGATTGTCTCAACAGTCTGTGTTGTAGTCACATTATACTCAGGAGGCATCTCAATGATGATAGTGCCAGGATCGCCTTGGGTAGCACCGGGAGCAAAGGTTGTGCTCTGTCGTGTGATGCTGTAGATCGTGGTTGTGACAGTGACGTTGTACTCGGGTGGTAGATCGAGATACACGGTGCCAGGGTCGCCAATCTCAGCAGGGCTAGAGTACCGAGTAACTGGCCTACTGATTGTTTCAATAGTCTGCGTTGTGGTGACATTGTACTCAGGGGGCATCTGGACGAGTACAGTGCCTGCATCGCCTTCAGTGGCAGGGGGTTCAAACGTTGTGCTTGGCCGAGTGATTGTGCTGACAGTTGTGGTCATTGTAACGTTGTGATTCGGTGGCACATCGATATAGACAGTGCCTGGATCACCCTTCGTGGCAGCGGGTACAAACCGAGTGGCCGGGCGTGTGATCGTGGACACGACATCAACGATAGTCGTGTTGGTGTCCGGAGGCTCTTGGATAACGACTGTGCCGGGATCTCCTTGATTGGCGGGAGGCATATATGTTGTTCTGACCCGGGTGATTGTGCTGACCTCTTCCGTAGTGGTGACATTCCTATCAGGAGGCAATTCGATGATAATAGTACCCGGATCGCCTCTGTTTGCAGGTGGAGAATAGGTTGTATATGGAGCAGTCAGTGTAGCAATCTCGGTCGTTCTAGTCACGTTCCTGTCAGGCGGGAGTCGTACAATGACAGTGCCGGGATCACCGCGGTTGCCCGGCGGTGAATAAGTAGTATAGGCCTGGGTCAATGTAGGGATCTCTTCCGTAGTAGTCACGTTGCGATCAGGAGGCAATTCAATGATAATTGTGCCTGGATCGCCCTTGCTTCCTGGCGGAGAATAAGTCGTGTAGGGAGCAGTGAGGCTAGAGATCTCGGTAGTGATCGTGACGTTACGGTCAGGAGGCAATTCCACGATAATCGTTCCCGGATCGCCTGGAGTTCCTGGAGTAGAATATGTCGTATACGGAGCGGTGCGAGTGGGCACTTCAGTTGTGATGGTGATATTCCTGTCAGGCGGCATTTCAACGATGACGGTTCCTGGATCGCCCTTGGTGGCAGGGGCCGCATAGGTAGTATATGGGGCTGTGAGACTAGCCACCTCTGTCGTGACGGTGACATTCCTATCAGGAGGAAGCTCTACGATGATGGTGCCAGGATCGCCCTTATTCGCCGGTGGGGAATACGTGGTGTAAGGAGCTGTCCTGCTAGGGACTTCGGTGGTGATTGTGACGTTACGACCAGGAGGCAATTCAACAAGAATAGTGCCAGGGTCTCCCTGGGAACCGGGAGGATAGTAGGTGGTATAGGGCGCTGTTCGTGAATCCACCTCAGTTGTGATAGTAACATTGGAATCTGGGGGCAGCCCGATATATACTGTACCAGGATCTCCACGGTTTGCAGGTGGGGAGAACCTTGTGTACGGCGAGGTGATAGTGCTGATGACTTCAGTGACAGTCACGTTGTGATCGGGGGGCACCTCAATAATGACAGTACCGGGATCGCCAGGCGAGCCAGGGGGAGAATATGTTGTGTAAGGAGCCGTGATAGTGCTGACCTCCTCTGTGATGGTCACGTTTCGATCGGGCGGCATTTCAACGATAATGGTTCCCGGATCATCTTCAGCACCGGGCGGCGAGTAGGTAGTGTAGATCGCTGTAATGGTGCTGATAGTCTGGGTGATTGTCACGTTGAAAGGAGTGGCAGGACCAGGGGTCTCGATGATTACCGTACCGTTGTCTCCACGGCTCGCAGGAGGTATGTATGAAGTGACAGGGCCAGTGAGAGTTCGTGGACCAGGCCTGTAGACAGTGACATTTTGTCCAGGATCATCGGTAGTGGATGGATCTTGAGAAGTCGACACAAGTCGCTGGTTCGGCATGATGATGGCGATGGTACCTGGGTCACCTGGGGAGCCAGGCGGGTTATACCTGGTGACAACATCTGTTGCAGAGTCCGTAGAGTCAGCGTCACTGGTGACAGTGACATTGTAGTCAGGAGTTTCAACAATAATAGTGCCCGGATCGCCAGGCCCACTAGGAGGCGAGTAAGTTGTAAACGGCGCTGTGATTGTTGAAGCACCGCGAGTCGTCGTCACATTGTAAGGACCAAGAGGTGTCTCAATGATAACGGTGCCCGGATCGCCGGGAGTGCCAGGTGGGGCATACGATGAACGTAAGGTTGTGACGGTTCTTGGTGCTTCTCGTGTGATGGTGACATTGTAATCGGGTGTCTCGACAATCACAGTACCAGGATCGCCAGGTGTAGCTGGGGGCGAGTATGTCGTGAAAGGAGCCGTAATCGAGGCACCACGAGTAACAGTAACATTGTAGTCGGGTGTCTCAACAATAACGGTGCCTGGATCACCAGGAGCACCTGGAGGCGAGTATGTGGTGTATATACTTGTAATCGAAACGGGAGCTGCCCTTGTGATGGTGACGTTGTAGGCATTGTTTGGTGTTTCGACAATGACAGTTCCCGGATCGCCTGGAGTGCCTGGAGGATTGTATGTCGTCCGTACATCAGTGATCGAGGCTAGTGCCTCTCGAGTAATGGTTACATTATAATCTGGGGTCTCGACGATAATGGTGCCTGGATCTCCTGAGGCACCAGGAGGCGAGTATGTGGTAAAGGGCGCTGTAATCGAGGCGCCGCGAGTGATGGTCACGTTGTAGTCGTTGTTAGGAGTTTCAACGATCACGGTGCCAGGATCGCCAGGAGTTCCTGGAGGAGCGTAGCTTGTGCGGAGGCTTGTAATAGATGCGGGCGCCTCACGGGTGATAGTGACATTGTAATCAGGCGTCTCGATGATGACAGTACCTGGGTCGCCAGGCGTTGCAGGAGGCGAGTAGGTTGTGATTGTGGTCGTGATATCAGTAGGAGCTGCCCTCGTGATGGTGACATTGTAGTCTGGAATCTCAATTATGATGGTTCCTGGATCAGTTGGTTGAGCTGGGGGCGAGTAGGTGGTGAACCTCGTAGTAACACCACTAGGTGCTGTCCTGGTGATCGTTACATTTCCGTGCTCAGCCAAGGCCTGATCCAGGTAAACACTAGTTTGCGAGAGAACAGTTCCTGGTTCAGTACCACTTGGGGGAATAATGATGACATTGGTTTCCGCGCCAGTGGTACCCGCGTCACTTCCGACGTCGGAGTTGAGCCCGGTACGTGTTGAGGGATCGCCAGGAATAGTGACTGTCGCACTGATGGTAACATAACTGTCAGCATCTGGTGCACCAGCGGATGACTCTCCTGATGTATCCACAGGTGTGTAGATGATCTGTGTTCCGGGGGTTCCATCAGTGGCGGGGATAATCTGTGTGACATTCTCGCTAGCATCAGCGAACCTGGTGTTGGGTTCTATGACAGTAAAGTCATCGTTGCTATCGCTCGGAGTCAAGGTGAGTGCATCGGGGTTGCTTGAAGCAGGTATTGTGATGCCACTGGCTGAATCATCAGTGGTGGGCACTGCCGATACTGAGGCAGGACCAGTAGGAACTGGAGGAGTCTCAATGAGCACGGTTCCGGGATCTCCAGGGGAGCCAGGAGGGTAGTAAGTAGTGTACGGTGCAGTAAGAGAATCAGGACCGTCAGTGTAAATAGTCACGTTCCTGCCTTCCTCAGAGGCAGACTCAGCATCAGTAGCCACCGTCTGAATGAAAACAGTTCCTGGCTGGCCTGGTGTTTGTGGGGGTGCGTAACTGGTGATGGGAGTCTTGACGCCTGGGGGAGCCAAGGTATAGAGAGTAACATTGGTGCCTGGTGCCTCAGATGTAGTCTCAGAAATGGGGGCTGGAGTCTCAATGATGATCGTTCCAGGCTGTCCAGGCGTACTTGGTGGCTCATAAGAGGTCACAGGGGCAGTGATGACTCCCGGGCCAGGATACTGACGCACAATGGTGATGTTGGGGCTATTATCACTAGGCGGGATCGTGACAGGCGGAGGAGTGGTAGCCTCAGCCTGAGTCTCAACGACGATAGTACCAGTTCCAGAGACAGGAGCAATCGTTGTGACCGTAATTGGCGCTGTGAGCTGGCCAGTGCCAGTGTAAATGGTGTAGACGGTAACATAAACATCCCCAGGTCCCGATGTGGTAGCTGCGGCTTCAGGTGCCGGTGTTTCAATGATAACAGTACCCGGATTGCCAGCAGACGGAGAGATGGTCGTAACTGTGACAGGCGCTGTTATCATAGGGGTTCCTGTGTAAGGCCTGAAGACCGTCACGTAGCTATCGTCTCCAGCAGGAATAGTCAGAGGAGGGCTCGCTCCCTTGTTTGCGGTTTGCGGGCCCGGTGTCTCAATGATGACAGTACCTGGCTGGTCACCCTGAGGAGGAATGGTTGTGACAGTCACTTCGCCTGTAATCTCACCAGTACCAGTGTAAGGCTCGTAGATGGTGGTATACGAGGGAGCAGGTGTTGAGGTAACAGGAGGCTCAGAGCCCGGCGTCTCGATGATCACGGTTCCGGGCTGGCCACCTTGAGGCTCAATAGTCGTGATGGTAAGTGGTGCAGTGATCTGATCAGCACCAGTGTGAGGTCTGTACACTGTCACATAAGAAGGCTGAGGAGCAGGCTCTGGTGAAGATGTCACTGCTGGCTCTGAGCCGGGTGTCTCGATGATCACAGTTCCTGGTTGGTCCCCTTGAGGCTCGATTGTCGTAATTGTGACCGGCGCAGTGATCTGATCAGCGCCTGTGTGAGGTCGATAGACTGTCACGTATGAAGGCTCTGGCGCTGGTGCAGGAGTCGAGGTAACAGGCAACTCAGAGCCAGGAGTCTCAATAATTACCGTGCCTGGCTGATCGCCTTGTGGCTCGATTGTTGTAATCGTGACCGGTGCGGTAATTTGATCGGCACCTGTGTGAGGTCTGTATATCGTGATATACGAAGGCTGAGGTGCTGGCTCAGGCGTTGATGTCACTGGGGGTTCAGATCCTGGGGTCTCGATGATGATGGTGCCTGGCTGGTCTCCCTGAGGTTCGACAGTCGTAACTGTCACCGGAGCGGTGATTTGACCAACACCTGTGTATGGGCGATAGACTGTGATGTATGTCGGCTCAGGGGCCGGCGTGGATGTGACTGGAGGAGCTGACCCGGGTGTTTCAATAATGACTGTACCCGGCTGATCTCCTTGAGGCTCGACTGTGGTCACTGTGACCGGCGCGGTAATCTGGCCAAAGCCGGTGTAAGGTCGATAAACTGTCACATATGAGGGCTCGGGCGCAGGGGCTGATGTGACTGGAGGCGCGGACCCAGGCGTTGCAATGATGACGGTTCCAGGTTTATCCCCAGATGGTGCGATAGTGGTCAGTGTGACTGGAGCAGTTATCTGATCCGTGCCAGTGTATGGCTGATAGATCGTGACATATGAAGGTTCAGGAGCTGGGGTTGAAGTGACAGGGGGCTCCGAGCCCGGCGTTTCAATAATAACCGTGCCTGGCTGATCTCCTTGAGGAGGGATAGTTGTGATTGTAACAGGCTCAGTAATTCTATCAGATCCGGTATGGGGCTGATAGATTGTCACATATGAAGGCTCCGGAGCAGGTCCTGATGTCACAGGAGGCTCGGCTCCCGGTGTCTCAATGATCACGGTACCAGGCTGGTCGCCTTGGGGAGGGATAGTCGAGACTGTTACGGGCTCTGTGATCCTATCTAATCCTGTATGGGGCTGGTAGATCGTAATGTATGAAGGCTCTGGGGCGGGTCCTGAGGTGACTGGGGGTTCAGAGCCTGGCGTCTCAATGATCACTGTACCTGGCTGGTCGCCCTGGGGAGGAATGGTTGTGATCGTGACAGGCTCAGTAATTCTGTCGAGCCCAGTATGGGGCTGATATACTGTCACATAAGATGGCTCGGGGGCAGGCGTAGTCGTGATAGCAGGCTCCGAACCTGGTGTTTCAATGATAACAGTGCCTGGCTGATCTCCCTGGGGCGGGATGGTAGTGACGGTAACGGGGGCGGTAATTCTGTCTGGGCCAGAATGAGGCTGGTAAACCGTAACATATGAAGGCTGTGCAGCACTGGTGGACACGACTCGCTGGGCAGGAGTATCAAAGATAATGGTGCCAGGCTGGTCACCTTGTGGCTCAATAGTAGTCTTGGCGACAGGCTCAGTAATATCATCGGTGCCGGAGTACTCCTCATAAACTGTCGTGTATGTTGGAGCAGGAGGCGATGTAGTGACAGGAGGTTCTGCGCCAGGGGTTTCGACCACAATCGTACCTGGCTGGTCACCAGATGGGGCAATGGTCGAAATCGTAACAGGCGCAGTGATTCTGTCGATGCCAGTGTGAGGGCGATAGATCGTGACAAATGGGGCCTGAGTCTCGATGACAACAGTTCCAGGCTGGTTCCCTGAGGGAGGAATGGTAGTAGCTGTGATCGGCGCAGTGATCTGCTCGGTTCCGGTGTAAGGAATAGTTGTCGTGACATACGAAGGAGGTGTGGCAATGACAACGGTGCCAGGCTGGTCGCCTTGAGGGGGGACCGTTGTGAGAGCTGTAGGCCCAGTAATCGAATCGGCGCCAGTGTAAAGCACCGTTGTTGTGACATAAGATCCAGGAGTTCCAACAACGACCGTGCCAGGTTGATCACCTTGGGGTAGAATGGGTGGAAAAGCTGTGGGGCCGGTAATCGAGTCAGACCCAGTATACAGAACAGTCGTTGTGACGTATGATCCTGGTGTTCCAATAACAACAGTTCCAGGCTGCCCTCCCTGAGGAGGAATCGTTGTAAGGGCACTCGGGGCTGTGATTACACCTGTTCCAGTATAAAGTGTTGAAGTTGTCACGAAAGGACCCTGGGTCTCAACAATGACAGTGCCGGGTTGATCGCCTTGAGGGGGGATCGTAGTGACGGTAGTGGGCTCACTAAGTATCTCTGTTCCGGTGTACAAAGTAGTGATAGTGACATACGATGGCGCAGGTGGTGTAGTTGTGACGGCAGGGGCCGCACCAGGGGTCTCAATGATGATTGTTCCTGGCTGATCTCCTGTGGGAGCAATGGTCGTGACAGTGACTGGACCGGTGATCTGATCTGGCCCAGTATGCGGACGATAGACTGTCACAAACGGAGCCTGTGTCTCAACGATGACAGTTCCCGGCTGGTCGCCTTGAGGAGAGACAGTGGTAACAACAGGTACGCTAATCTGGTCGGTGCCAGTATAGGGAACCGTCGTTGTCACATAAGAAGGAGGAGCGGAAGTGGAGGTCACAGCGGCCACATGCTGGCCAGGTGTCTCAATGATGACAGTTCCAGGCTGGTCACCCTGAGGGGGAATGGTGCTCGTTATGGCTTCTGTATTCTGGTCTGTACCTGTGTAAAGCCTAGTGATGGTCACATATGAAGCAGGACCAGGCGTTGAGGTTACCGGCGGCACTTGCTGGCCCGGAGTCTCAACGATCACGGTACCAGGCTGATCACCTTGGGGAGGGATAGTGGTTGTGATTGGTTCTGTGATCTGGTCTATTCCGGTGTAGAGTCTGGTGATAGTTATGTAAGTAGCAGGGGCAGGGGTGGTCGTCACAGGAGGCGCTTGCTGTCCTGGAGTCTCAATGATAACTGTACCGGGTTGGCCGTTGGTCGGCTCAATAGTCGTGATAGTGACCGGTTCTGTGATCCTGTCTGCTCCTGTGTGGGGTCGGTAAACCGTCACATAGGTAGCAAGAGGTCCAGCAGAGGTTGTCACAGGAGGCAGATCCTGATCAGGGGTCTCAATGATGACAGTTCCAGGCTGGTCTCCTGAAGGCTCAATGGTTGTGACAGTAACTGGCGCAGTGATGCGGTCTGCTCCAGTGTGAGGGCGGTAGACCGTAACATAAGTAGCTTGAGGAGGAGCGCTGGTTGCTGAATCAACAGGAGCAGGAGTAGAGGCACGCTCAGACTCAACTGGAGTCTCAATGATGACAGTACCGGGCTGACCATTGGCTGGAGCGATAGTTGTGATCGTGACAGGGCCAGTAATCACATCAGTGCCCGTATGAGGTCGGAACACGGTGATGTAAGACTCGTTGGGACCAGCAGGCAAAGTAACTGTTGGATTGGGGCCAGGGGTTTCTGGTTCAGGAGTCTCAATGATAACTGTTCCGGGCTGGCCACCTGAAGGAGCAATGGTCCTAACGGTAACAGGCGCAGTGATAACTCCAGTACCTGTGTAAGGTCTGTAGACAGTAACATACTGATCGCCTGGTCCAGGATCGAGCGTAACGGGAGGCTGTGCAACCTTCGTGTTGACATCTGGAGTAGGTGTCTCGATGATAACAGTTCCCGGGTTCCCGTTAGAGGGCTCAATCGTTGTGACCGTGATGGGCTGATCAATATTGCCTGGTCCAGGATATGGACGATATTCGGTGACATATGTACTACCAGGGCTTGCAGGGGCAGTGCTAGGCGCATTGGTATCCTGGGCCGCAGGAGTCTCGATAATGATTGTTCCGGGCTGTCCATTGACACCTGGGATGGTAGTTACGGTCACAGGGGCAGTAATGACATCAGTTCCTGTGTGTGGCCTATAGACAGTGATGTAGGAGCTGTCTGGACTGGGTGGGATAGTCACAGGTGCAGCCTCGGTAGTCTCATCTGTCGAGGTTCGCG
>NC_030987.1:1606988-1637135 GCF_000149955.1 Fusarium oxysporum f. sp. lycopersici 4287
TACTTCGGGGGTTGACGTGGTCTGCGGTGCGGCTTGAGGCACAGGTGTCTCAATGATAACCGTGCCAGGCTGACCATTGGTTGGTGCAACGGTTCCAACTGTAAGAGGGGCGGTGATTGTTCCAGGTCCGGGGTAAGGTCTGTATACAGTCACATAGCCAGCGTTATCAGCCGGAATGGTGACAGCAGAAGCTGTAGTTTGGGGCACATCAGATGAGGAAGAAGTTGGCGCCTCAGGAGCAGGTGTCTCAATGATCACGGTTCCTGGCTGACCATTAGTCGGCGCAATAGTGGTCACGGTGACCGGTGCTGTGATAACACCTGGACCGGGATACGGCCGGTAGACTGTCACATATCCGTCTTGACCTTGAGGAATGGTAACAGGCGGGCTGTCTGTAGTTGTAGGCTGAGCCTCGTACTGAGACTCAGGTCCTGGTGTCTCGATAATCACGGTGCCAGGCTGTCCTCCCGAAGGTGCAATGGTAGTGACAGTAATTGGCGCAGTAATTGGGGGTCCAGTGTGTGGCCTATAGACAGTGACATAGTTGTTGTTATCAGCCGGGATGGTAACTGGCGGCGAAGAAGTTGGCGACGGGGCAAACTTAGTGTTGACCTCCGGTGTAGGTGTCTCAATGATGATCGTGCCTGGCTGACCACCTGAAGGAGTCGCAGCAGTGATAGTGACAGGCTGATCAATATTGCCGGGACCAGGGTAGGGCTTATATACTGTAATATATGGGTTGTTGTTACCAGTAGGTACTGTAACTGGGCCTGTCTGGGTGGCGGTATTGGCATCAGGGTTGGGAGTCTCGATGATAACTGTGCCTGGCTGTCCAGAAATAGGGGCTTGAGTGTATGTGATGGGAGATGTAATCTGGCCGGGGCCAGGATACGGTCGGTAGATTGTCACATAAGAACCAGTCGGGTCAGGAGGGATGGTAATGGGAGGAGTTGAACCATCAGTAGTCTGCGTTGTTGGAGTCGGCGTTTCTGTTGGCTGAGTCTCGATGAACACCGTACCGGGCTGACCGTTGGAAGGAGCCTGAGTCAGGGTGATTGGTGCAGTGATCGTTCCAGGACCTGGGTAGGGCCTGTAGACCGTCACGTAGGTATCAGCACTGGAGCTCAATGGAACAGGAGTCTCAATAAGAACTGTTCCGGGCTGGCCATTTGATGGCGGCTTGGTAATAGTGATAGGTGCGGTGATTACACCTGGTCCTGGGAAAGGTGTGTAAATGGTGATGTAGTTATCCGTAGTCAGGGCAGAAGTCTGGGGCTGGGTCGGGGTCTCAGGAGCCGGTGTCGTGATAAACACAGTTCCTGGGTTACCACCAGACGGTGCCTGAGTGCGAGTAATAGGTGCAGTGATAACACCAGGACCCGGGAATGGCAGGAAAACGGTCACATACTGATCACCACCAGCTGTAGTGGCTGGCACATTCTGCTGATCAGTGGGCAGAGGTGCTGGGGTTGTGATGAAAACGGTTCCAGGCTGGCCGTTAACAGGAGGCTGGGTACTCGTGATAGGAACAGTAATAACTCCTGGGCCAGGGAAGGGCAGGAATACAGTCACGTAGCCATCTGTCCCCTGGGAAGTGGTGGTCAACCCATTCATCTGCTTCGGTGTAGTGAAAGCAGGTGCAGGTGTAGTGATCCAAACAGTACCAGGCTGACCATTGGCGGGCGGCTGGGTACTTGTGATGGGTGCAGTGATCTCGCCTGGTCCTGGGTAAGGAACAAAAACTGTCACATAACCATCTGTTCCCTGAGACGTGGTTGTCAACCCATTCATCTGCTTCGGTGTAGTGAACGCAGGGACAGGTGTGGTAATGAAGACAGTACCAGGTTGGCCATTTGCCGGTGGCTGAGTCCTGGTGATGGGCGCAGTGATCTCGCCCGGTCCCGGATATGGGATAAAAACTGTCACATAACCATCTGTTCCAGACGTAGTACTTGGAAGATTTGCCTCAGAAGTGGTAGCGGGTAGAGGGGCTGGCGTTGTGATGAACACAGTTCCAGGATTTCCACCTGAAGGGGCCTGTGTCCTGGTATAGGACGTGGTAATGACACCAGGGCCAGGGAACGGAAGATACACAGTGACATAACCATCAGGTCCCTGTGTAGTAGTAGGATCGGGCAGTGGTGTAGTCGCGGGAGTGTCCGCAACAGGGGTCTGGATAATCACTGTACCCGGCTGCCCACCGGAAGGAGTGGCCTGCGTAACGGTAATAGGTGCCGTAATGATGCCTGGCCCAGGGAACGGTTCATAGACGGTGACATAATTGTCGGTGCCAGAAACCGTTGAAGTGGGAGCGAACTTGATTGGTGGCGGTGTCTCGATGTAAACTGTTCCAGGATTTGTGCCAGATCCAGTCACTGTGGTAGTGAAGATGGCCGTAATAACACTTGTCCCGGTGTACTGTTCAGTAATCGTGACATATCCATCAGGGCCAGTCACCGTAACCATTGCAGTTGTGGGTTGAACCTTGACGGGAGGTGGAGTCTCAATAACAACCGCGGTAGATTGCTGACCTCCTGAAGCTGTCAAGGTGACGGTCTTCGTAACCGTGGTGCTGACATCTGATCCAGGAGTGTAGATAGTGGCAGTACCGCCGGGACCAGTGGCAGTGACAGTAAAGGGGCCTTGTGTCTCAATGATAACGGTTCCTGGCTGGCCGTTCGAACCACTAATAGTTGTGACGGTGATAGGCTCAGAGATTGGATCGCCTGTATGCGGCCGATAAATGGTTGTGTATCCACCGGGGTTATCAGGTTGAACCGTCACGGTTGCACCAGGTTCAGTCTCAGTAACGGCGTCAGCTGGCGGAGCTGGAGTCTCAATAATGATGGTTCCAGGCTGTCCGTTTGAGGGAGACTGCGTGATGGTGATGGGGACGGTGATTGGATCACCTGTATGAGGACGGTAGATCGTGACATACGGGTTGTTCTTGCTGGGAGGGATGGTGATCGGTTGGCCACCCGCAGCAGAGGAGGTCACCGCATTCTGGCCCTTGGGGGTCTCAAGTGTTGGTACAGGTGTCTCAACGATAATAGTCCCCGGCTGGGTACCGCTGGGTGGGACGGTGATCGTGACCGGTGCGCTGATAGGGCCTCCACTATGTGGCCTGTAGATAGTCACATAAGGGCTGTTACCTCCAGCAGGAATGGTAATAGGCCCACTTCCAGGTGCAGACGTGGTCGGATCAGGCGTCTCAATAATGATAGTGCCTGGTTGACCATTCGTCCCTGGCTGGGTAAGCGTAATCGGAACCGAAATGGGATCACCGCTATGAGGTCGGAAAATGGTGACATATTGACCTGATCCAGCAGGAATGGTAAAAGGGTCACCTGGACCTCGAGTGATCTGGCCTCCGCCAGACGGCACTGGAGTCTGGATGATGATTGTGCCTGGTTGACCAGGAGCACCGGTGATTGTGATCGTGTTGGGGGCCGTGACAGCATTGGATCCTGTAGGACCCTGGATAATGGTCACGAAAGAGCCATCCTGACCAGGAGGAATTGTGATCTCGACATCGCCGGGCTGAGGGGCAGGAGTCTCGATAATAATAGTTCCTGGCTGACCACCAGTGGGTGCGATTGTAATGGTGTTGGGCGCAGTGATGGGACTATTGGGCTCTCTAATAATCGTGATATAACCACTGTTAGGGTCGGAGGGAAGCGTGATAACCTGTTGACCAGCGCGCACGGCCGGAGTCTCGATGATAATGGTTCCCGGATTGGTACCAGATGGAGGTACAGTGTATGTCACAGGCTCAGTAATCTGATCGGAACCGGCGTGAGGTCGCAAGATCGTAGAATAAGGGTTATCACCGCTAGGTGGAATAACCTGCGGTTGGTTTTCAGGGAGATCACTGTCTCCACCGCTGCCAGGTGTGCTCGAAGGTCCAGGCGTCTCAATGATGATTGTTCCGTCCTGACCTGCCGAGGTTGGAACAAGGATTGTGACAGGAGTTGAAATAGCAGAAGCTCCTGTGTATTGCCTGAGAATCGTGGTGAAATGGCCACCGTCGCTTGGAGGAATCGTGACAGCACCACCGGGGTTCTGGCTACCTTGAGGAACCTGGACAACTACTGTGCCCTGATCGCCTCCAGAACCAACAATGGTGGAAACTCGAGCCTGGGTGATGTACTCAGTTCCGGTGTATGTTTGAATCACCAAAACATTGGATGTGCTGCCTCCAGCGTTGCCACCAACGGCATCGCCAGCGCCAGCGCCAGCACCTCCAACACCAGGAGTGCTTGGTGGCACATCTGCCCAAGGAGTCTGGATAACAACAGTCGCAGGGGCATTTCCGGCCGCCGGAATCGTCCTTGTAGCCTCGCCAGTAATGGCAACACCACTAGGCAACGCCGAAATAATCGTGGCTGTCGGGTTGTCGTTTGAAGGAGGGATTGTCAACGCGCCGGCCTGGCCCGATGAGAAAGAAGAATAAGCAGTACCTGGAACATCGACGAGAATAGTACCCGGGCTTGTTCCCGAGGGCTCGGCAATTGTGATTTCCTGGTTCGTGGTAGCATCGTTACCTCCGGTATAAGCCTGAATAATCCTTTTATAAGGGTCATTGCGGGTCGGAGCGAGCGTAATTCTTGGGTGTGGAAGGAGTGTCACGGGAAATAGTACTCCTCCCGGGCGAGTGTATGTCTCAACAGTAACTTGGCCCTGTATGGTCTGAGTGACGGTGGCATCGTTGTCGGCTGCATTCTGTGGCTTGTCGAGTAAACTCGCATCGAAGGCTTGGTCTTGATTTCCACCATTTCCAGCATCACCAGCACCTCCTGAATCTGCGTTGAGAGTAGTATAAGCATGTTGAATGAGAGTCTCCGCAAATCCTGTGGCAATGTTGACTGCGGCTTGGTCGATACCGTCTTGTGCCTTGACGGCGAGAAGGAGTGTAGAGGCTAGCAGCCCCCGTAACAACAACATGGTGTAAGTTGTCGTCGGAGACGCAGCTAGCAAATTAATTTGGTGTTGGAGAGAGTCCGTATGAAGCTTTCAAGCTCCATTCCGAGGCATCCTCATCATTTATAAGAACTTGAAAGATGGACACGATCAGCCGGTACGGCTGCACTGCATCCTGTGGCTCTCATCGGCCTGTCTGTTTTCGTCGCCATAGTTCATAGAGCCGGTCTCTGCGGTAGGCTGTTCTCGCCCACAGGTCCGCATTCCCAATCCATATTCCCAGGACGTTCTGGACAAGCCAGGAATGTCGTCATTAAGCTAGGAGCTCATCTTGTCCTGGGGTGCCTTTGTGGTGATCGTTGCCAGCCTCGTTGCGCGGGTTGTCAGGTCCGAAAAATTTCGCCCTGGATGGACCTGCATGCGCCGAGTCGTGATTGGGCCATGTCTCACGAAGAGAGCTTGGATCTAAACTATTGGAGCTATCGACTGGAACGTGCCGCACCGATCGGGATAGAGATCTTAGGCGTAGATCGTGTGGGTTAGCCCCGAGAACCAGGACGCAGGTGCCCTATGGTTTGATTTACGAAGCCCTGCCTACTAGGGGGTAGTCCATCTTTTTGCGTTTGTCTTAGGCGAAAGCGTGGAAGCCCCAAGCGCCACGCACGCCACATATTGCCTTCTGCAGGACCTCAAGGGGAGCACCAACAGCACCAGGCACCGCGTGCGCTGATTCGTGATCTGGACTGAAAGCATCCCCTCTCAATCCGTTTTTTAGAGTTGCCTAGAAGTAAGGTTTGCTTCGGACCTGGATGCCAAGCCTGGTCAATCTAACCAGTTGCGGCTCTCACTCTGTTGGCATCTCGCTTTCATTTGATATAAGGCGTCATGTAAAGAGTTTGTTGATATGACAGAAGAAACTGATTGGTCAAGAATCAAGCCAGGACGAATTATAAAAACTGTATCTAGACACTTGCCAAGGAGGCTGCCGAAAAGATTCCTTACCAACAAACTGTTGACATAGATGATAGTCTAAACGAATTTCAACGATCGATGACTCTCAATCACAAGATGGATTCATTCTCAGAATACATCATTAATGGATGACGTTGAATAATGCCGATCTCATCGCTCTCAATGGATTGAAGTTGGTCAAAGGAACGTGATCGTCAGGTTAACCATTTCCATTCGCTATGGTTTTGAGAGACATTTCCGTTTTAGCCATCATTGTTTGCTCGTGTTCCGTGGCGAGACACCAGAATCTGTCTCAATCACCACAATGCCCATAATGCATATCAGGACCTTGCTTGTGTCTCGGGGGAATCCTACTTTCTTTTACCCGAATCCATTGCATCGGTCAGAGAGGCGAAGCCTTCCCCGTTAACAATTACATTCTTCCCATGTGGCAATTGACTTATTACAAATCAAGCCATGAATTTGCAATGAACTATTGGCACCTTCGTGCAAACTCTCTTCTCGCTCAGTGTCAATTCATTTTCAATCGTTTCCTTCTGTATGCCTCCAAGCCGTGCGCCAGGCTCATGGGAGCTTCATGAGTCTCGGCCCTGCCAAGATTGGTAGTTGGTGAACGCTATTGATAAATATAAGAGCCCAGAAATCACAGCTTGGAGCTATCAGCGAGGTAGTCTATATTTGATAGAAATTTGACGCCGCGGGGAGAGCTTCGGTGCACCCGCCTTGTAGCCGTTCAATAGTTCAACTCGATTTACTCACTTCGAGCATCAATGCTAGGTCTACTCTTTGCCATTCCTGGGACAGTTTTGTTCCTAATGATCAATTCAGGGCTCTCGCTGTGTAGTAGTTACTGTCTTATAAAGGAGTAAAATCAATAAAAAGTAGGGTACACAGTAGTGAAACTTGACAAATTATAATAATAAAATACCTAGAGGGCTTAAAACTTTCTAGATCTAGACTTGACAATCTGATTTAAATTACAAAAATGCCTGACTCCTTGAAAGCGTTGTATTATTGCAAATATACCTACTTAGTTATGTTTACTTAGTTGAGTCATGTAAACTGAAATCCTTTAAGTGAATGACTACTTGTCTAGCGTGAGGATCACGCCAACTTGGAAATAGTAAAAGTTTATAAAGTCAGACCAATGGCTACCCTATAATTAATACATCAATGTGGCGTGTTTATCGACATGAAGGGAAAACGTGTCACCGTGCACACTGAGTCTTCTGAAGGGTATTTACGAATTACATCCAATGTCAAAAAGTTATTGAAGCGACGCAGGCCTGATTCGAACAGACGCCTCCGAAGAGAATAGATTTCTAGTCTATCGCATTAGACCACTCTGCCACTGCGCCTTTTGCTTATACTTTTTTCTCCGACTCTCAACACATGTTGCTGGCACCACAGCAAAGCCCGGCCGCGAATAGAGGCTTTGTTCTGCTGAATCGTGACACTATTGGACCCATCTCATTCCCAAGCCAGAGTGATTCTTGAGAATACGGAATATACATAACAGTTTGTTCTCGGGATTGCCTAAATTTTATAATCTCCATGTCTCAGATGTGTCCGCTGGTATTGCACATTAATGTCTTACCCTGATACAAGCAAGACAGGTTTTCTCCGGCAACCGAATACAATTCATTGTCCTCATTGTTTATGCTGCGTCTAGACCTTTGTTGATGAAAACGTTGCCCAGCCACAACAGATTGCCGCAATTTCGTGGTAATCAAACCGACTCAGATTTCCAAAGACAATTTAAGAAAATGTCAAGAATGATCAAGAAGGCCAGGTTTCTTGCTAAAGTATACTTAAGTATGACATCTCTCCTAGTTGAAACCTTGGCAACAACACTTCACCGGTTTTAAGTAAGGATGCCGAGTGAATTGTTTTCATTTCCCTTCAGTTATGACCTAGAAAAATACACCAGAAGATGACTCTACGCTAGGTAGATATCAAAGTCACTCGATTGTTTTGGTGTTCGTAAACTACACGTTCCATATTACCCTTCTCCAAAGCTCACTATATCCGGGACGTCCTAAAACGGTCACATTGGCTAGAATAGCTTGACAGATGTATGGGATTATTATCTACGGTAGTGTATGCATTACTACCTAGTTACATTGATTCTTTTCAGCAACCTACACTAGCTCTGCAAAGTGGAAAATATATACGTAAATAATTTCCCCTTACACAGGCTCGATACTCTCAGCTCAAACCCTCAGCAGAGAGCTCCATGAGTCCCCGCAGACCCCGCGATTGCCCCGCGCTGAGGGTACGTGCAGAGCTTCAAACATGTCGCGATAAGATTATGACTGATAGAAAAGAAACATGGAGTATCAGTGAGCAACTACCTGTAGTATCGGACACCCCAAGTGATATTTTGCGCCTAGAATTTAAAAAAGCATTCCGCGAGTGGATTTCCAGTGGCCATAGATAGAGCTGCACCAGAGGGCAATCATCAGCTTGCGAGCGGAGAAACTTTGCCCCGCATCCGGACATCCCACCTTTATCAGAACCCCGCCAATTTTTTTTTTCTTCCTGCTACAGGACGTTGGCGTACAAGCGTCAAGGCGTATCTTGCTTTGAACTCGCAAATCCATTCACCATGCACCACGTCCTGATCGGCGAGTCGTGCTACACGGCTTCTGAAGTCCAGAAGCTCGTGCAGCGCATCAATGATCAGAGTCCCGTCAAGGTTGCTAAGCTCACGGGCTCCTGGCAATACTACCTCGACCTCGAGACTGAGGATGCCGCCGTTCTCGGCAGCATTAAGAAGATCCTCGAGGCCATTGAGCAGCCTACAGATGCTCCCTCAACCGGCGACAACAAGAATGCCATCGATATCTACGTCAGCCCCCGGAACGTTTCCCCATGGAGCTCCAAAGCTACCAGCATCGCCCTCGTCTGCGATCTCAAGACCGTTAACCGCATCGAACGAGGTCGAGTCATCCATATCGAACTCGAGGATGGTTTCAAGGGAGAGGAGGATTTGAGTTTCCGGGACATCCTGCATGATCGCATGACAGAATTTTTCAGCCTTTCTCCACCGGCCCTCGATACCATGTTCGCTCATGGTGCTCGAAACCCTCTCGTCGTCGTCGACATCTTTTCCGATGAGCGCGGTCCCTTGGCCGCTCTCCAGGACCATAACAAACAGGCTGGGCTTGGTCTCGACCAACCCAATATGGAGTACTTGGTTAAACAGTACACTGCTCTTGGTCGATCTCCTGTATGACTCATAAGTCCGACGTTGAAAATCAAATACTGATTTCAGTAGAACGACGTTGAGCTGTTCATGTTTGCTCAGGTCAACTCTGAGCACTGCCGACATCATGTCTTTAATGCTTCGTGGACAATTGACGGTGTCAGCCAGGAGAACAGTTTATTCGGCATGATTAAGAACACCCATAAATCAAACCCCGAATATGTCATCAGCGCCTATTCTGATAACGCGGCCGTGTAAGTATTGGTTATATAAATACAATTCCGGTTGGGGATCAAGTATTCGGGCTTGTTTGCTAACATTCACTTGTAGCCTTTCCGGTGACGAGGGTAACTACTGGGCTCCAGACTATTCCACCGGAAGCTGGAAGCTCACCCGCGAGGTTGTCCAGCCTCTCATCAAGGTTGAAACGCATAACCATCCCACTGCCATCTCCCCCTTTCCCGGTGCCGCAACCGGAAGCGGTGGTGAGATTCGAGATGAGGGCGCTGTTGGACGTGGCTCTTCTCCCAAAGCTGGTCTTGCCGGTTTCTGGGTTTCTGATCTCTTGATTCCCGGCAACAAGAGGCCATGGGAGCTTGATATTGGACGTCCTTCTCACTATGCCTCTAGTCTTGACATCATGCTGGAGGCCCCAATTGGCTCTGCTCGCTTCAATAACGAGTTTGGTCGTCCTGCCCTGACCGGTACTTTCCGAACTCTTCTCACCAACGAGGCCGGATCCGACGTTCCAGAGTACAGAGGATACCACAAGCCAATCATGATTGCTGGTGGTATCGGTAGCGTTCGACCCCAACATGCTCTCAAGGAAGAGAGCCATGTTGAAGAGGGTGCCCATGTTATTGTCCTGGGTGGTCCTGCAATGCTGATTGGTCTTGGTGGTGGTGCTGCCTCCTCCAACACCGGCAGCGATGCCACAGCGGATCTTGACTTCGACAGTGTTCAGCGTGGAAACCCCGAAATGGAGCGACGAGCCCAGATGGTCATCAACACTTGCGTCGCCCTTGGACCAGAAAGTCCAATTGCCTTTATCCACGATGTTGGTGCTGGCGGTCTCTCAAACGCTCTTCCTGAGCTTGTGAAGGACGCTGGGTTTGGAGGCAAGTTCGAACTTCGACAGGTTGAGAGCGCTGATAACTCTATGTCTCCTCTTCAGATCTGGTGTAACGAGGCTCAGGAACGATATGTTCTTCTCGTCAACAGAGATGGTCTCAACCGCTTCACTAGCATCTGCCGACGAGAGCGATGTGGCTTCTCTGTTGTCGGAACTGCCGTTACCAAGGATGAGAGTGGTGTTTCAAAGCTTGTTCTCACTGATCGTGAGCCTACAATTCAGCCTCCCGTTGATCCCATCAACCTTCCTATGGATGTTCTCTTCCCTCCTGGACGACGAATCTCTAAGGACGTTCAACGTGTTGAGAAGAACCTTCGTCCCTTTGACGCTGTCAAGAGTCTCACCGAGCACTGCGGCAGCTCTGACATTGGCGATTTGGTTACTAAAGCTACAGAGTTGGTTTTCAACCTCCCCTCTGTTGGGTCAAAGAACTTCCTCATCACTATCGGTGACCGTACTGTTGGCGGTCTGTCTGTTCGAGACCAGCTTGTTGGTCCTTGGCAGACTCCAGTTGCGGATGTCGCCGTCACCCTTACCAGCTTCAGTCTTGATGACAAGAAGCGACGTGGTGAAGCCATGGCCATGGGTGAGAAGCCTAACCTCGCTCTCATCTCGGCTGCCGCATCTGCCCGTATGGCTGTTGTTGAGAGTTTGATGAACCTTGGTGCAGCTGACATCAAGCCTGGTCCCGTCAACGGTGATCTCAAGCGCGTTAAGCTCTCGGCCAACTGGATGGCCGCTGTTGGTCACCCTGGCGAAGGTGCTGCTCTTTACGATGCTGTTCAGGCTATCGGCATGGAGCTCTGCCCTCAACTTGGCGTTTCAATTTCCTGTCGGAAAGGATTCTCTGTCCATGAAGGCCTCCTGGAAGGACAAGGAGACCTCTGAGTCTCAGACTGTCACTGCTCCTGTCTCACTGGTCATCTCAGCCTTCAGCTTGGTTGAAGATGTCCGCAGCACATGGACGCCCCAGCTTCGCCGTGTTGAGGAGGTTGGCGAGTCTGTCCTGGTCTTCGTTGATCTTGCTCAGGGCTTCCGTGCTATGGGTGGCTCCGCTCTTGCTCAGACACTCGGTCAGATTGGTAACGAATCTCCTGATGTTCGCGATGTTCAGATCATCCGTGACTTCTTTGATGCTTTGTGGCAGCTTCATCAGGAGGACATTGTCCTCGCATACCACGATCGATCTGATGGTGGTCTGCTCACAACTGTTGCCGAGATGATGTTTGCTGGCCGATGTGGCGCTGATATTTCTCTTGACAGCCTTGCTGAGTCTGAGGACAAGGTGCTCGATGCCCTCTTCAACGAAGAGTTGGGAGCTGTCTTCCAGATCCGCCGAGGTGACGAGATCAAGTTCAAGAGGTGCTTCGCAACATGTGGTCCTCCTCATGGTCTTATCAAGACTATCGGCTATGTTCGCCCTACTAGCAAGCAATCTCTCCTTGTCAAGTACAGGTCAAAGACCATTGTCGACCTGGAGCGTGCCAAGATCCAACAGTGGTGGACTAGCACTTCTTATGAGATGCAGAAGCTCCGAGACAACCCCGAGTGCGCTCAGTCCGAGTTCGAGGCTATTCAAGATAACAGGGATCCTGGTCTACACTACAAGCTCAAGTTTGACCCTGCTGATGTCAGCCTTCCAGCTCTCACAAGCATCAAGAGCCTGGTATACAAGCCCAGAGGTAAGATCATAAAGTGCTGAACGAATCGGGTATATGCTAACATCACGCAGTTGCCATTCTTCGAGAGCAAGGTGTCAACGGTCACGCCGAGATGGCTTTTGCCTTCCGAGCTGCTGGCTTTGACGCTGTTGATGTTCACATGTCTGATATCCTTGACGGCTTCTCTCTGGATGGATTCCGAGGTCTTGCTGCCTGTGGTGGTTTCTCGTATGGGTAAGTAAATCCATTACTGGCGTTATGCCGGAATTTACATGTTCTTGCAATGAGACTAACATCCGATAGTGACGTTCTCGGTGCTGGTAACGGTTGGGCCCAGTCTATCCTGATGCATGACGGTGCTCGCAAGACGTTTGAGGCTTTCTTCAAGCGTCCTGATACCTTCTCACTAGGTGTTTGCAACGGTTGTCAGATGCTGACTCGACGTGAGTTCATACCTCGTTCGTTGGTTTTTAAATCATACTAACAATATTTAGTCAAGGAGTTGATTCCTGGAGCCGAGCACTGGCCAACATTCGGTATGTCATTCTGCTTGTATTCGCGGCGGTGGAAGCTAACCATGTCCAGTTGAAAACGCCAGCACCCAGTTCGAGGGCCGATACTCGATGGTGACCATCGAAGACAAGTCCGAGAACTCTGTCTTCTTCAGTGGCATGAGCGGATCCTCGTTCCCCATCGTCGTTTCTCACGGTGAGGGCCGAGCGGCTTTCTCTTCGGCCAATGACTTGCAGTCCGTCAACAACTCAGGTCTTATTCCCTTCCGCTATGTCGACAACTACGGCTCCGTTACAGAGAGATACCCCTTCAACCCCAACGGTAGCCCTCAGGGTATCGCAGGTGTGCAGAGCAGGGACGGCCGTGTCGTCGCCATGATGCCTCATCCCGAGCGTACCATCATGGCCGATGTTGGCTCGTGGAAGCCTGAGCGCCAGCTGGCCGAATGGGGACAATATGGTCCTTGGTTCCAGCTCTTCTTGAACGCTCGTAAATGGGCCGCTTAAAATTAAAAAGAAATTTGCATTTTGGTGTTCGGGTTATTGGGATGTTTACGGTCATGGAGAATGGGATATGAGGTAAAGAAGGTAGAATGTTAAGTTTAACTAGAGAAAATGATTGATACTAGTAGCCAGTGGTTTTGCGAGTGTTCCATTGTGATGCTAGGTCAACAACTCAATACGCGGCTTTGGCTATAGCGAGACTTTTACACAATGCGTTCAGTCTAAAAACTATCGCATTACCCTTTTCTTCAACTGTTTTAGCCTACACCTTTGGATCTGATATGTTCTGTTTTTGTTTCGCAACATCACGTACATTTGTAAAGAGAGATCGGAACGCGTGTAGTATTTATGGTAGTGAATGCGTGCACAATCCCCTACGTCCTCACCGGCTGTGTAAACATTGCAGTTTTCATATCATAGGACAGCATAGGATTCAGTTTCATTGGCGATCATCATAAATATCTCGTATCTTGACCAAAATCTAGATTTACTGTACCCTTTCAGGGTATCAAGCGAACTACACATGATGAATAGGATTGCCTGCACTCCTGGCCTGCGCAGCAGTTGCTTTCAAAATCTCCTTCTCCTCTTGACCGCTGTTGTCTCCAAATACTTGGTCCATCTCCTCTAGAGATCTGCCCTTAGTCTCAGGGACAAGGAAGTATGCCCAGGCAGCAGCAATAGCGCACCAGGATCCGTAAAAGACATATGTGCCAAATCCAATGGACTCAAGCATAGGAGGAGTAATAACACCTATATATGTTGATTAGCGAGGCTTCTTGTAAGAAAGGACTATATAAGACTCACCAACAATAAAGTTACAAATCCAGCAGGTTGCAGTTGAAAGGGCTACACCCTTAGATCGAGTTGCACTGGGAAAGACTTCTGACGGCAGGGCCCAGCCGAGAGGTGAGTATGAAACTCCATAACATAGAATGAAGATGAAGGCCATAGCGACACACCCCCAACCAGCAGCTGCGTTGGCCTTCCAGTTATGGGAGAAGATGCCAACAAGAATAGCCATGATTCCCCACGAAACAGCACCTCCAACACCACCAAAGATGGCCAGAGGACGGCGACCAACTCGATCTATGATAAAGAAACAGACACCAACAGCAACTAGCTGAAGAACATTAAAGATACCAGACATGGTAAGAGACATCTCCTCAGACTGGCCAAGTGACTGGAAAAGAGTCGGAGCGTAGTAAATGAAGGCGTTGATTCCGCTGAATTGTTGAAAGAAGAGAATTCCACAACCCACGGCAGTTCTTCGCCATGTCTTGGAGCTAAACAAGTCAAGCCAAGTCAAGACTTCAAGCTTGAAGCCCTGTTTACCAGGGTGGCGGCGCTCAAGCACGGTTTTCTGGAATTGCGCCTCGGCGATAATGCCTTGATACTCAGTAAGGACTCTAGAGTCGTCAGGGGGAAGACGACGCATTCGAGATAGATTGCTGAGAGCATCTTCTGTGCGTCCAACAAGGGCAAGCCATCTGGGCGAGTAAGGGAAGAAGAGGATTCCAACTCCGACAATTGTTGCAGAGACCATTTGAAGGCCAAGAGGAAGACGGAAGGCGATGTCGCCCTCCAAGTGACGAGTTCCAAAGGTGATATAAAACGAAACAACTACGCCGGCGCAAATAGATATAGATTCGAGAACAAGAAGAGTCCCTCGCAGATTCGGGGGTGAGATTTCGGAGATGTAAAGAGGAGCTCCCTGGAAAGATATCAGACAAGTTCTCTTAAGTTATATGGGTTTGAGACTTACCAATGCAAGAGTACCGACACCTATTCCACCCACTGTGCGACCAAGAACGAGCATTTCATAGTTGACCGCAGCAGTTTGAAGTATAGCACCAATATTGAAGATCACAACAACAACAGCCAGAGCCTTCTTTCGGGAGATCTTATCGGCCATCCAGGGCATGAAGAAACAGCCCAAGAAAGCTCCAAACTCCAGCATACCTGTCATGAAGCCCTTCCCAAAGCCAGAAGCTGCCCTAGGAAAGACATCATGGAACTGAGACATGACATTGATGATGGAAATAACGCCTTGGTCATATCCAAAAGAGAAGCCGCCTAATGAGGCAAGAAATGCAGCTCCAAAGACAAAAGGGGACTGTATAACGCCCCGTATACCTCCGGGGCCATAGGCGACGCTGTCCGCGAGTTTGGTCGGGAGATCTGCTGTAGGTACGATGTTGATGTCTTCTATGGTACCATCATCTTCATCATGGAGAATTTTGTCATCTTTGGAAGACATGGTTAGTAATAGAAGGATAAGGGGTTATGTGGAGCGCTGGATGTTGGGTTACTAGTGTTCAAGGAACTGTTTGAAACGGAGAAGCACGACTCGGTCAGGATATGACAGACTTTATATACTGACAAGAAGACTACAGTTCTCTGGATAAACTTCCGAAGCTACTCAACGGCTGGAGTGGCTGTTCTAATTCTCTTGGCTCCGAAACCTAATTCAGGTACCTTGACAGTCTTTGCTCCACGCCCTTAAGCCAAACACAGTCAGTATAATGACGACTAACTGTTCCCAACGGCGCCACCCGGACAGTCAAAATCTGGAGAATGCGAGTGATGACGGGACGTTGTCATGGAGTACGCATACATGGGGGGTGGCTAAGATATTGTGCGGGGAATAAAGTTCATCATCTGGGGTTTGGTCTGGGGAATATTAGGGAGGATGCAAGGATTCGTCGATCATATTATACAGACTTGATAGTGATGAGAGATTAAGGAAACACCTCACCGTGACATGGAAATGCATTCGCTTCTTCTCAACATTATGTCAGGTCCTCTAGACTCTGAGAACTTGAATGCTTTGCAACTGAATTTGAATTCCAAGTGTCTAGATGCATCTTTGGAGTTGGAGTTCAAGGTCTAAAGCTCGTGGTATCCTTCTCCGAATCTTGTTTCATCCCCAGGACGCTAGACCTCGACAGAGAATGATCGGCATTTACCTACTCGGCGATATTGCAGCACGACTCATGATCCGGCCTACAGGTCCGTCTTTCTATTTTCCTATAAGGATAAAACGGCTAAGGTGTATCCTACACAACTACAGCTTCCCATGTAGATTTGCTTCAAGTTGAAGACGAGCTTGTGCTGAGCTTGGTGGCTGTTCTGGTCTCTTCTAGGGAACTCTAGTGACCTACACCCTCCAAATGGCTTCTACAATAAATTTCCATGTGATATTACATTGTCTACTGATTGTCGGTTGAAACGATTCGGCATACGTTTATGTCACGGCGAGTTATGCGAACAACAGTCGGATACCTCTCCGAATTCATATGAGATATACATCCTGTAATTGTAACAAGCAGGGATTCATATGAGGCAATGACGTTCAGAAACTATATCTCTCCTTCTACGGAAACTGGCGGCATTGGCATCGATCTTCGAGAACACGAGCGAATCATACACCATGGAATAAGCTCCAATGCTTCATTGGAGAAGTTGTCGATCCGCTTTACTATACAAGGTTGGCTTCGCCGTCGATGCAACGATCGACAAGCTCGCCGCCTATTTCCTAACAAAGACAAGTTGGCTATTGCAACCCTGACCTCAAGTTCATGCCCTGGATCCTCGGAGTTGAGGCTCGTGGCCGGCGCCGAGACTTGCCGGAATGGGCAACACTTCAGCCCTGTTAGAGATCATGGGCTGGGACGGCATCTCTTGGCACGCGCCCAGTTACGGTTTACGGAGCAAGGGGAATATTTGACCGATATCCTATTATGGAAATTTATGATGAGAGTAATATCTTGGTCAATATTAACTCGGGCGCGATCTCGTTATGCGCGTATGTTTGCCACTGGCTTCTTGTCATGGCGTCATGTCTGTTTACATCGATTGGCGATAACCAATGGTTAAAAACCAGGGCTGGATGCGGCTCTGTTGTAGTCCTGGAACCATTCCTCCTCGTGTGCTTTCTTTTCCATGCGTGACCCGGTGACTGACAGCTACTAAAGACATGTTCGCCTCAAATTTCATGAGTTTGGGTAAAATGCAAATCTTTGCTGCCACATTCGTGGATGTTCAAACGTAGGGAACACTTCATCAGCAGCACGATCGTGATGCATCGGAACGCCCAGGGCATGAGATAAAGCACAAGACCTCCGAATCAAGTTTTGTGAAGGTTTAGATGAGCTTAGCAGACTCTTTTTGATTACCTGGATAATCGTTGTCCCCGAGACAGGTAGTGAGAGGTTAAGTTGGATTATCTATTGATGTTTCAGTTCTCATGTATCAATCGGCGAATATACTAATCAGTCCCCGGGTTTAACATATCAACTAGTGCGATCTTTCTACTCCACGGAAAGAGGAGCCAAACCAACTCCACGATAGTTCCCGCTTCTTCCCCACCAGGCGTATTACATACAGATCAAGGGCTGTGTAAGTGACTTCTGAAGCTTCGGGGCATAAATGGACTTCGATTTGATATTCTTATTCTACGAAACCCAATCAAACAAGCCACTGTTCCGCCAGTTTGTCCAACGATAGGCTGGAACTCAAGTGGCTGGGTACTCTATTTCTTGGCCTCTCAATTGGTGGTCTTGGGGCTGGTGCTGGCATTGAGTGGTGAACATTAAATGGTATGACGATGAGGTAACGTTGCTCATACAAACAAACAAGGTCTCAAGCCATTCTCGGTCATCTTGTTACCCAATCCTACCAATCTTGCACACGTTTGTGTGTTTTTCGCATCATTCTGCCTAATACCCCTCTTTTCGATATGGACGGTAATGACATAAGTGGGCGAACCACTGGCTGCCAATAATACCAGCAACGTCTTTTACCGTTGAGACTCCCCTGTTTTCATCCTCAATTGTCCTCGCCGTTGGCTCAAAATCATCTCAACTATATTTCAACCTCCAACAACACATCAACATCTCGACCCAAGCTCACTCACCATGATATTCCCTCCGCCAAATCGTCGGGCGCAGTCTCGCTGGGGGGTTGAAAATGAGCTGGGCTAACTCGAAAGGATGCCTTTTTCAACCTCGACCGCCAATCAACTTGTCCATCTCACAGCCTTATTCGGTACGAGATACCTTCACATTGTCCTACCTACCCATTGTGGACTCCCATTGTCGGGCCTCTTTAATCTGTTCCACTATGCCTCACCTCCCATCTCCCAATCCCTTCCCGTTTGCTTCATCACCTCCAAGCCTTCGCCACCAATCTGCCATCTCGACCTCATCAATAACTACAGCTATCATCCTCGTTTGGCTGAGTGCGGGGTGTACTAGCCCGCCTCCCATAGCACTGTAACGCCATTGGGAGGTTTGCATCAAGGATCACCATGGACGATTTATCAAACCAGGGCTTGGGTCGCGCGAATAGCGACCAGAACGTTGAGAGTAACGAAAACATCGACCTTGGCAATCCCCCACGATGGAGTGACCTTACCGATTGGGAGCTGGAACAGCTAGAGGAACAGCAGCGTCGTGGAAGCAGTCTCCAAGTAGCGACCTGGCTCCATCACCAACCGAACTCTCAGCCATCACAGAATACCTTCATCACTTCCCGATCTCTACCTCAACGCCAACTTGATAACTACAAAGTTATTGACCGTGTCGATGATGTGCTTAAAAAAGGCCGCAGGTCATCAACTCAGGCAATTGGTACGCCCAGTACGACGGGTCCGCGCATTCGGCACATCACCGCATCGAGCAATGTTACATCCATTGATGAGCGTTTAATGCAGAGGCCTAGGCCTTCAACACAATCTTTTCTGCCATTTGGTACCCCTTCCGACAGACAAATAAGATATACCGACAATGGCAATCATGATGAAGGAAGACCTCCGGGTTTAGCAACGCCCCAAGGTTCTTCTGCTTTCACTACTCTATCTGGACCGCATACGCGTGGTACTTCTAAGCAACCAACCGGTTCGATATCTCAGCAGACAGCTTGGTCGGTAGCCGGCACAGACACATCTTCAGGTTCAAAGAAGGTGCCTAAGCGCCAAAACAGTCGCTCAACCGATGATGAAGCGACTGGCAAATATCAACTCGCAAAGCGATACAGGTCCGGACACAAGAGCCAATCGGTACACCGTACGTCTCCAGCGTCATCTGGTTCTTCCAGACTCCCCCAGCAAGGCGCAAGTGTGCCACTGCAAACGATTGAGGATACACAAGAGTCTCGACGTCGAACTCGAAATATCCAACCATTGTCAGCTTCTAGTGGCTCAAATTCATCCAATGTTCGGAGAGACGGTCCAGTACGTGGGCGCCCAAACAATCTGGTCACGCCCGAAGATTTCATAGGCGCTTGCGAGACATGTTTCTTCTGGCTATTCGACCCAAAGCGCTTGTCATCTCCTGAAAGGCATGCCTGCTCAGGCCGCAAGGATGAAATATCACACATCGTCACTCACGCCGCCGATCATCATGGTCTTATTCGTGGAAAAGATCCATACCATACTGCTCGCAAATACCTGACAAGTTGTCACACTTTCGACCCTTTCATCAAAGCGAAAGGAAACTGTGACAAATGCGACTCATTGCACGAGTGGCAGGGACAAGATTTCTCAGATCAAGAGCATCACGGCAATGCCCTCTGCTTGCGATGCTGGCGCACGTTTGAGAAGAAGGGCATGCAAGATCATATGGCTGAACCATTATGTGATTATAATGCGGAGCAGCCAAAGGAGAAGAAGGTCTACATTCTATACACCACCTTCTGTTCAGTTACCGTAAAGCCCAGCGGACCTCCTAAAAACATGCCACCGCGCAAATCGAACTATCGAAGCCCGGCAAACAAGTACAATCGCACCAACCAGAAACAGCAAAGCAACAACCAGACACAACGCCGACCCGTCACGGAACAGTCCACTCGCGATCTTCGCCCTGCTGCATCAAAGGCACCCCATGGACAGGGCAAAGCAAAGTCCCCTTCAGCATCCACAGTCTCTCCGGCGACCCAGGACCGGTCACGGGCAGAGAGGCCCAACCAGTTTCCTCAACAGGCTATGAGAAACCCACCTAATCTACAGGCAGCGCCACCACATCCTTTATCATGGCAGCAACAAAGTGCCCAGCAACCTGCCCAACCGCCAATTGCTCTGATGATATATAATACCCCACCAGAGCTTGTCGCGGGTATGGTGAAGAACATGCAAAGAAACGGGATTCAGGGGGTCACTCAATCTTCCTACTCGTCATTGAGTCAAGCAACTTCCTTTGGAAGTCTGCAAGGTGGATCTTCCGGCTACAGCTTTCAGTCACAACAAGCGCATCCACAACCACAGGCTCAGGCACAGAGCATGTTTCCCCCTTCTTACCCATACTCGAGTTGGCAGTCATCATTCCAACAGCCTCCTCCACAGACATTCTCGCAGGCCCCCTCTCAGAATGGCGATTTTACCCGGCTTCAACCTGCATCTGCACAAAACGACTTGTCACAACAGTCTTTTGATCCATTCTTGATGCATAAAACGGCTACAAGCGATCGCCAAGGATCACGCATGCAAGTACCAACAAGGATGAATTCGCCTATCTATAATGAAGATAAAATGCTCTTTGGGGCGTGTTTCGACGCTGCAACTGCAGACCCGAATTTATTCCAGGACTCGGCAATGCCAGTTAATGATAGAGATGCGATAGTATCACTGTCTGATATAGTGTCCCAGGTTCAGTCCACTGCTTCAAGGGTACCATCTACCGCTGGCGAATCCATGGGTTTCATGCAACAGTCACCTAAAGTCGAGGAGAAGCTATGGTTGGATCAGCAGTCGTTTGATGATTTCAATGACATGAATTTTGACCACATGGGGTCTAACCCTGAGCTTCGAGTCACTGTCGAGATGGTAGAGCCTCCATTTCGTCAACCAGAAGAAAAGCTTCAGGATCTGAAGCCCAACAGTCAACTATCGCCCTTGCTCCGCAATGCTCTGGAGCAAGATTCAGGCTACCGCACCCAATCAGGGATATTCGATGGACCGGATATGGACCTCAACACCATGTTTAAATGAAGAAAAGCTCGAAGTAATGCTTATGACCATCATTCGCTTGTTTTCCAGCGACCCTGTTCTCTTAATTTTCTGTCTTTGTTGGATATCTCCTTGGCTATTTTCTTGGTTGTGCGGATAAAAAAGATGTTGAAGCATAGATATCATATACTTTGAGGACATCGCCGTTCTTTTGGTTCTTCTATTCTTTCGGTCGATAGACCTACTTTTGTCTTGATTCAGGATCTGAGTCGCGGTATAGGCGTAATGCGGGTTACGAGGCGCTTTTCTTAACGATTTCGATGAATTTGGATACGACCTCTTCATGAAATTTTTCTTATATGACATGGCTCACGCCAGTATTCCAAGACGAACTCGTTTCTGTTCGATTATGTATTTTTTTAGTCATGCAATCCAGATAACGCCAGATAAAAAGTAAAACGTTGAAAACTTTGTTCCCAGAGCCCATATTGAACAGTGCTTCCATGTCATTTCAGTCCCGTGTATCAATTTCCAGATCCAGTTGCACGCCGTTCGAGATGCCATAATCTCCCAGGGTAATGTGATCTTTGAATGGTCTCTCACTCTGTCGTTTCAAGATAATCTGGCCAGGGTCACGACCGATTCGGGCGGCGACCATCATCTTCAGTTGGCCCACGGTATCAGACTCCAAGCAGGGTACAGCAGCTTTCGTACCAAGTCGATCGTTGACGTTGACGATGATCATCTCCTCGCCTGCCTGAGCCATGGGAGCCTTAGGCTTCTCTTCCTTCTTTTCCTTCCTCTCCTTTCTCTGATCCCTATCGCCATCTCGCTGTCTGTCCCGTCCTCCATCACGGTCATCTCGGCGGTAGTTCCGGTCCCTGCCATAATCGCGATCCCGATGTCGCTGCGGTGAGCGTCTGCGGAAGTCACGGTTTCTGTCATTGTCCCGACGCTCTCCCTTCCACTTGAAGCCGCCCGATCCTCTGGGTCTTCGCGCTGGCGATCGCGATCGATCTCGGGGTCTGCGTGGAGGCGAATCTCTGCGGTCGCGGTTGTTGTTACGATTATGCGACCTGCTGCGGTCTCTGCGCTGGCGACGTTCTTCATTCTCTCTGTATGTATCGTCGCGACCTTTGCGATCGTCCTTGTCCTTGGGAGCGGGTGATTTTGAGCGAGCTCGGGGCTCCGTTGGTGGTGAGTCTGTCATAGTGGCGAGCTTGCAGCTACTATTGCGACAGCTTTTATTCTTGCAGAGGCGGTGCTGGTTGCAAAGTTGAATGCGCGGTTCTTCAAACAGGCTCTTTGTTTTACTCTTGGATGTACAGACGGGAATGAAAGCGCTGAGGCTGGATGATTTTGAGATGTAGGAAAGTGTTGAAGAGGCTGAAGTTGATTGCGACGTCACGACCTAGCTTTTCGAGAAAGACGGGAGCTCCACTTTTTGGCAGCTCGAAAAGACATCTGAAATTCTCCCTATTGCAATCACTGGAGGTAGCACCAGTTTTATATTGGTACCTGTGGGAATTTCGAGTTTGGTTATCTAATGGAGATACGTAGAATACTGTCGTGGCTATTGGGTAAGTTTTTAGTTATATACAGGCGAGTGTATATGCTGCCTAGAATTGTTAAAGTGTTTGTTCTCGACGACTTGGTTAGATCAGTTGGGCGTATGCACTATGGAGGCAAGACTTACACAAACTCACTATGAAAATTATATACTTCATCAATATATCACTTCATTGCCATACCCAAGCCCTGTTAAGTCTTATCTCGGCTCACACGATATTAGAATGAGTCTTGATCCCTGTGGTTTCCTTGATACAGGTGTATACAACACTTTGGTTCAGGGTAGGTAAAAGCCACATTCTACTATGGCATCTATTTGCGATACTATAGCAAGGCAAATTTATGTCAAGACCGTAGAGAAAATTTTGCGGGAAAGGACTACGAGATTCGATATATTATTTGATTTTTTAATGGACCAATGTAATAAGGATAGGGTGCTCATTCGGGACGACCAATTCGAGAACTTTGGCAGCTGGTGTTCCTGTTTGTGGTTTACCATCAACCGCCGCAGTTTGGTGATCACAGGATCAGACATATCAGTTCTCGGACCTTGATCTCAATGCGCTGGCATGCAGTTCGGGGTTCACACCATGAAAGTCGTGACGGTATTGATCTGCTGCTAAAGTTTAGGCCAAAGGCAACAAATCATCATTGTGATGGCACATGTTGATATGCAGAGTAACCTCGTATTGATGACTGAAAGTACGCACGGGCAAAGCCTCTTGGGCTAATTGGAACTTACACTTGATGCAAGTGATTGAGCCAGCAAATCCACTGTGTTTCTTCGACTTGACACACTTGAGAGAACAAACTTGTTTGCTTGGCATCGCAGTTAGAGTCGATATCCGTTGCTACGGAGAAACTTTGACGTCAACGCAATTGTAAGAACCAAGTCCGTCATTGCAGGGCTGAGCATCACCATAACAAGGACCAGGGTCTAAGTCATAGCCGAGAAATTGAGGAACGGAAAGCTGCCGCTTCAAGGCACGCGACCCGCATGGTGCAGCGACAGCGACAGCGACAACGCGTTGACGGCGAGACAAGTGCGCTACACCAGAAAAGGATAGAATCCTTTTGCGTGGGCGTCGCACAGCGTGGCCACGTCAACATTTGGGCTGCTGAAGGAAATGGTGGTAACGATTGGACGCAGTGTAAACAACACAGCGCAGCGGTGTGAGGAGGACGCAGACAGGAATAGAAGCAAAATCAAGGCATTGGAAGAGCCTATACAGAGTTATGCAGTGATGCACCATAGAGTGCGTACAGTAGCACATGGCACCCACGGCACCCACGCGGTAATCCAAGCGAATCCGGGGCGGGTAGCCGATCAGCGCTGACATCCAGGCTCCAACCTCCAGGCTTCATAACGACCGGGCCTTATTCTTCCAGCTCCAGGGGATTTGGCAGAATGGCGTACCCCAGCCAAGTGTTAAACGACCGTTGAGTCGACCGGGATTGCCGTTGTGGCAGAGTTTCAGTTCAGCGGAGACAAAGGCAGACGAGCATAAAAATAAAAAGAGCACAACGGATTCATAGGTAATGGAGAACAAAGCAGCCTCACAAGGCATTGTTGTTGGGAGAGATGCAGCTGATGGATGCTGCCTACACATTGCGCGTAATACTCGTTGTTGGGGGCTGTGACTAACACAAAGCTGTTCTTGAGACTTGAGAGAAACGCAATCAGATAGAAAATTAGACTCATCTAACTAATTCTCATTGTAGTAGCGCTTCGATTTGGCACTTTCCGCTTTCACGGAAGAATGATCGACGGTCTTTCAATGTTCTTTTGCGCAACTTGGCGCTGCTGTCTTGGTGATGTGTCTCAGCGGGTGTCGGCTCTATTGGTGTTGGGGGCACCAATTAAGGTATGGCGCCAGGTACAACCCGACGCAGGAACCGCGGGTGTGCCTGGTACCTTTTGATGGTGGCCAATCAGCCAATCGACGACCGCTGAGGGAAATTATGCAAATTTTACTTTTTTGCGCTGTTGTGAAAGTGCACGAGCAACGACCAGCGAGTCACGACACTTGAAGTGAGGGTCATTGGGCTGATTAGATTGGACAGAGACTTGCAGACAACCAATTAACACTCAATTCCACTCTAAAAACGCCTTATCCAACTAACTAAGTATGTTCCCGTCTCCTCAACCGCTCGTGGCCCGTCAGGACTCTACACGAGTAGCGGCAACGAGCGCCACCTTTCTCCAGAAATTATTAATGACTTTTTAAGGTAGAGCGTCTTTTTCTCTTTAATTCCCTCATCTCCCAGTCATTGATCTGATTTGAGTGGGCTGCACAATGATTTCATCGCCACTCAACGCATCCTCGTCGCCTGTCTCTGCTGGTAGCCAACAGGAACAATGCCTAATGCCTAGAATGCAGAGTTTTCTTCCCATCCATCCATCACACGGGAGACCAGGGTCTCGGATCCCCGGTGAAACCCTCTTTGTGCCTCCAGGGTATCAAATTCTGCCGCACAAAGCGTTAGAGAGCCGAAAGCCTGGAAGAATGTCATGGCCCATGGCAAGGGATTCGAATAAAGGGTCTAATAAGTAGACATGGCCTAGGCCCAAGTTTCAGCAACCAGATATTGACAGGCCTGCTCGGTCAGACTACCTGAAGCTGTCAAGCAAAATGCGCTGTAATTTCCCTCGAGGAGCATGACAGGCCTGGTCAGGTCACAAGTACTTGAGACATGGCCGACGAATAGGGGTCTGTCCGTGTTACATGTACCAGTTTAATGGGCTTGAGCCTAGTCCGCCCCTCCCATCCCACCATCACCAAACGTCGCCTGCGCTCTGGCTCTGCCATTGCCAGGCCTTGGTCTTGGCCTAGAGTCAGGGTGCGTGCTAGTGTGGGCTGCAGAAGCTGAGAGTTGCTGTTTCTCTGTGTTGTTTGCTTCTGCTCTCAGGTTCCTCGTAGTATTTCATATGGATCCTCCCCCCGACTCTTGACAGGCCACCCTTCTACGCTTCGAAACAAACTTGTTCTCGGTCCACAGACTTCGTTGGCAGAGTCTATCTCGCTCGTACATTTCTTCGTTGAATACATACATAAGTTACTTTACTTATTAGCTTGTGCTTCTCGCTGTCTGGATACAGAGCATCGATCTGTTCTCGCTTCCAACTCACTCACTCACTTATACCAACCGCAACCGCTTTGAAAGCACTCACTTACACAACAACCAACACCAACACAATGCATTTCTCTAAGCTTATCCTGGCTGTTCTGCCTGCCTTCGCTCTCGCTAACGAGGGTACCACCACCCACACGTCCACCGCCGTCGTTACCAAGACCTACTACCTCTCTCAGGTTCACACCATCACCGCCACTGGTGTGAGCACCACTGCTGTTGAGACTTCCGTCGAGGTTACTTCAACAGCTCTCGTTGAGGAGACCACCACCTTCTGGCCTGTTTCTCACAACAACACCACTCCTGTCTCTACCCCAAAGGCCTCTAACACAGCCGGTAGCACTGGTGGTTCGTCCGAGCCCTCCGAGGTTCCTGGCAACGCTGGATCTGCTGTCGCCGTCGGCAAGTTCGCTGTGGTCGGCGTTGCTGGTATGGTTGCCGCTGCTCTTCTGTAAGCGTGTTCTGGATGGAACGAGGTTCCACTAGAATCTCGAGACTGTCGACTTGCATCAAAGTCGACAACAACCACTGTCTCCCATTTCTTGTCCATTCACCTTTTATACCCTGGTCACCAGCGCGGCCTATTCTTTATGATGAAACGCCACGATACCAACAGCAGGTCGACACTTGTCGCCTGCTTCACCTTGATGAGTCTTGAGACTCTGCCTGCTGGATAGCTTGACTGCTTCCTTACGCTTCATCACGCCCGCTCTATTGACAAAACATGCGGGCTTTCAACTCTTGCTGTTTCTTTCTTCCCCGGCAGCATGTACCCAGCGCGTTGACTGCGCTGCGTATGGTTCAACCTTTCGAGTTGTCGCTTGTGTTGAAGGGTAGCCGTTGATGTTCCCAAGCCTGTTTACATCCACCATACATACCACAGTTCCAAAATTCCTCACTTGAGGATATCACCCCCAGGCTTGGTAAGCACTCAATGGCTTTGAGATCATATCCCCTTCCTCCGTTGACAGCGGGTACACACTCCTGGCTGGAGACCCTTTTTACCACATTTATTCAGTCAACATCTCTTCACTCGACTCTGCTGCCCTGTAGAGAGTGGTTTCCAAAGAGACGGGGACGACGTCGGCGACGTGGAAAATAATCCATATTCACTTCAGTAACTCTGCTTCTCGGATGAACTGGTTTTACTATACTTCTCTATTGGCGATACCCCCTTTTTACGACGGCGCAGGTGATCCAGGATCTAGCTCTGCTTGATCTTTGGAGGATGGTTTGCAGCTTGGAGTATGGCTTTGATTTAATTCGGAAGGGGTGGGATACGATTTACATGAATAAGGAGGATTGGTGAATTTTGAGTGTCCGATGCTGGACCAACGATGATGAGCCATGATGGATGGCTAGTAGATAGTATGAGAGCAATAGACTTTGTCACGCTCAACAATGCTTGGACCTTGCGTGGAAGTGAAGACGAGAGACCAGGCGTTGCCAACTCGACATGGCGTGGAAATCAACGTCCGGTGACTAATC
Source organism: Fusarium oxysporum f. sp. lycopersici 4287 (assembly GCF_000149955.1). NCBI lineage: Eukaryota > Fungi > Ascomycota > Sordariomycetes > Hypocreales > Nectriaceae > Fusarium > Fusarium oxysporum. The sequence continues at coordinate 1,634,032 of NC_030987.1, forward strand.
TGAACAAGCGCGAAAGGACCCTTGCTGTAGAATAACAATTTTCGCCAGGGTTCTCTGTCTCTGTCTGTCAAGTGTTGCTGTATAATTTGGTTCAAAAGTAGATGAGGTTTAATACTAGATGTCTGGTCTTTAACCATAGAGAAGTCAATGAATGATTCTACAGGCCTCAAAGTTCCTAACCGATGATTATTCCATTCTTTCTGCCTCCGCGGTATCGTGGTATTCGTGACGGGAAAAAGAAAATGGAGCTGAATAAGGATAAAGCGATGTCCTTTCATTGGCTCATCCCTCGGATGCGGCCCGGGATGTGCGGGTCTCATCGGCCTTTGCCCCCGAGTCTAGGAATTTGAGTTCTTTGAAGCTGCTGCCATTTTCGAGTCTGCTTCCCCATATCTCCACGAACGCCCAACGGCCTTCTTATTTCTCACTATCTTGTTTTCTCGGAGAGGTAGAAGTCGTTGCTCCTTTGTATTACTATAATGGCTTCTCTTGCTCCATCCCTCAGGCGGGCACATGCCCCTCTTCGCAAAGCGCTGAGCGCTACGCCTACACTTAGAACTTTCGCCACTGTACCTCCGAGTGGCAGCGAGCCCGGTAAACCTCGACGAAAGAGTTATTTCAAGGACACAGCAGTCTCAGACTTCTCCGATTTCCTTGCGACGTCGTCTCCAGCCCAGCCGCTGTCTCCAGCAGAGGCTTACTCTCTGAAGACCGCCGAAGTCGGCCCTGAGGGCAAGAAGCGAACCATCACACGACTGCCAGAATGGCTAAAGACACCGATCCCCGCCGGCAACGATAACTTCAAGAGCATCAAGAAGGATCTACGAGGATTGGGATTACACACCGTCTGCGAGGAGGCTCGATGTCCCAACATTTCAGAATGTTGGGGCGGTTCAGATAAGAATGCTGCGACAGCTACTATTATGCTCATGGGCGACACATGCACCAGAGGATGCCGTTTCTGCAGTGTAAAGACAAATCGCAACCCTGCTGCATTGGATCCCCACGAGCCCGAGAACACTGCAGAGGCCCTGGCCAGGTGGGGTCTTGGCTATGTCGTGCTGACCAGCGTGGACCGTGACGATCTGGCAGACGGTGGTGCGAAACATTTTGCTGAGACAATCCGAAGAATTAAGCAGAAGAAGCCTTCATTGCTCGTTGAAGCTTTGACTGGCGATTTCCGAGGAGACTTGGATATGGTCAAGGTTGTGGCTGAGAGTGGACTCGACGTTTATGCGCACAATGTTGAGACCGTTGAGGACCTCACTCCGTATGTGCGAGACCGCAGAGCTACTTTTAGACAGAGCTTGTCTGTGCTGAAGCATGTCAAGGATGTTATGGGCAAGGACGGTCCTATCACTAAGACCAGTCTGATGCTTGGTCTTGGTGAGCAGGAGCATGAGATCATGGCTGCGCTAGAGGGTAAGACAACCTTTTTAATAATGCTATGTGACCCGGCTAACAGTGATTAGAACTTCGAAAGGCTGATGTTGATGTTGTCACATTCGGTCAGTACATGCGACCTACCAAGCGTCATCTGAAGGTCGAGAAGTACGTGACTCCGGATGAGTTCGAGATGTGGCGCAAGCGAGCTCTGGACATGGGTTTCCTGTACTGTGCGAGTGGACCTCTCGTGCGTTCTTCATACAAGGCTGGTGAAGCCTTCATTGAGAACGTTTTGCGCAAGCGCTCTGGTGAGAAGGCTATGGCCAGTGGAAATCTTGGCCAAACCGTTGCTCTCGACTCAACACAGTCGACGATCTAAACAGATCACTGTACTCCTACTTTCACCTCAACCACACCACACTACACTAAATAATCATGGGCTATGACCGTATCGGAAGGCGTTTTGGGATAGGGTCAGATATTCAACTAGAAAAGCATGGTCTTCAACAAGGCTGCTGCGACCTTGTCGCACACTCACATACAATACAATTACTCACCCCTAGCGGGTTGTACATCAACTATCTGCACGTCAACGTGGTGGTTGTTCTGATATTCTCCTTGCTGTGTAACTGAACTCCTCTGAATAGGTTCGTTCATTACAGGAACGACGTCACTCACTATGATCAACACATCTCAGAGCCTGTCGCATATGTTCCCGTAGCGATACTTAAACATGCCTTGTAGGTATTGATTATCTTACCTGATAGACTTGTCGTGGGTGATAACGGCAGCAGTTGCTCTTGTCATGAGCTGACACTGCCTGGAGGGATTTTCATCTCTTGTGTAGGTAAAGTTGGAGTTGATGAATCACTGCCCTACCTTAGACTTGTTCCACTACAGATGATTAGCATCTGTGATCATATCCCCCGTTGCACTCTGGACCAGACTTGGGATGATGTATCCGGTTGCCACGGGGAAGGTGCAGTCGTGATCTTGAACACATGCAGAGGAAGGGCAGAGCGACAGTCAACAAGCTCTTTCCCATTTCTTGACCAAAGAGATGCTCGGCCGTAACTTCTTCTCACTCAAATATCTACCTACCTACAACTTCTTGACCGTCTTCGTTTAACTCTGGTTTTCTTGATTAACTCACACGTTTTCGACTTGAGCTATATATTCACACTCGCGCTCTTGTCAGGTTCTTCATTATGAAGTTCCTCCTCCTTTTCCTATTCACCCTTTGGGGTAGTGTCGATGCGAGGTACTGGCTTGAGGATATCGAGCACCGTGGGACTGCTCCCTATTATCCTGACAAGCTTTACCCTGTGTTTCGCAACGTGAAAGACTTTGGTGCTATTGGCGACGGAGGTTCGTACTTCACTAGGAGTCAGTTTCATAGCTAACAAAACAGTTGCGGACGACACGGCCGCTATAAATGCAGCAATTAGTGAAGGTGTTCGATGTATTCCTGGTGTGTGCAAAGGAAGCACTATTTCACCTGCGACTGTCTATATCCCAGCTGGGTGAGTGCGCAAAATAACATCGCTAATCCAGTATTGCTAACAGAGAAAGAACGTATCTCATCAGCAACTCCCTCATTGATTTGTACTATACGCAAATTATTGGTGACCCCACAAACCGGCCTGTCATCAAAGCATCCGCCTCCTTTTCTAAGCAAAGCTTCGGCTTAATCGACGGGAACCCCTATCTGTCTACTG